>NC_084795.1:278439121-278741621 GCF_963169125.1 Humulus lupulus | reverse complement strand
TATTTATTTAATTTGTATCATGGTCATATAAATTTTAAATAAATAAATAATATTATATAAAAAAAAAAGACATAAATATATTAAATGAAAAATTAAACCAAAACATTATTTATGATTATATATATAATATGATAATTTATTTAATAAAAATTAAGATTATGCATTATATATTATTATTATAATGATATTTTATAATATTTAATTTATATTAATGTAAGTATTAAATATTAATAATGTATTAAATATTATAATTATAATATTTGAATTCAAGTAAAAAAATTAGGATTATATATTATTATTATAATAATATTTTAAATTTATGTTATCTATACACTTTTTATATAGAAGAGATATACATATTCAACATAATATAATAATTAATGTGGTTTTTTTTCCTAATTTGTTTCCAGAATTTGAAGAATGCTATACATTGTGGTGCCGACAAAAATATGAAAAATTCAAATGGAATAACACCGTTACATTTAGCATGTAAATACAGTCAAGTATTATATTTATATGATATATTTTTAAACTTTGGTATTTGATTAATATTAATATCATGATTCCTGTGTTGACTGTACTTTTCATCTCAAAAAATTATGGGATTACTCAAAGAAATATAGTGTCAACCTTAACTTATGAAAGTGTCAAAATTAATTTATATCCACATATTTTTTAAACTTATTTGATCAATTACTCTTCTTGGCACAAATCTAATTATTATGATTACTTTGATGAATTTTTTTGTCAACGAAATACATTTTGTATCGTAATTTGTCACTCAAAGATATATAGTGTCAGCTTTAACTTGTGAAATAACACCAAAAATTATTCAAAATAACTTATGAGATCATTCAAAGATATATAGTGTCACCTTTAACTTATGAAATAACACCAAAATAAATTATAATAGTTTAGCTGAGTATATGACTTAATTATGTGAAAGATACTCACTTTTCAATCTTGTTTGACTATGTTTTTATAATATAATCATTTAGGAGTTGTTTGGTATGGAGTTTTAGTTTGGTGAGAATGCGAATGTCAAATCTAACTCATGTTTGGTAAATTTATTTTTAATAGCTTGAAGTTTGTGTTTTTCAGTGAGTCATATTTTTTAGCTTAATTTGAAGGTAATTTTAACATGTTTAAACACTTCACATTCCCTTAATCTAAATCTCTCTAACTCTACTCTCACAATGTCAAACCTCGTACCAAACACCCCCTTAGAGTTATCACAAGTATATTAATTCTAAACTAGTTTCACTTGATGTTAATAAATATAAGCACGGTTATTTGGTATTCACAAAGATGGTGCAAATAACTCTAATATTTGTGATTAGCTAACATTCCTTATTTCTTGCACATTTCTTCGATGACATTGTTGCATAAAACTAGCTTATATTATGCTAGCTAATAATTTTTGTCATCTAACAATTACATTTCCATATATTGTTGTTTTATTATTATTATTATTTGGATTATCATCATAGTTTGATTAACAGATTAAGTGTGTTCAAGTTCTTATTGAGTTTGGAGCCGATGTGCATGTTGAGAATTATTACAAAGACACTCCTTTACATTATGCTGCTGAAAATGGGAAAGAAGAATGTGTGGCACTTCTATTAGAGAACGGAGCTTCTGTGTTAGTGAATTAAATCTCTTTCACATGCCTAAATATTATTATTTTTGTATTACACAATAATAATGTTTTTTTTTAATTATTTATTTATTTTTTATGATTGCAGCACCTCTAAGAATCTGGATGACAAGACGCCTATTTGCATTGCTCGACGAGAAAACCATGACCACATTCTAAAATTACTCAAGGATGTTTTCTTGTGATGTAATTGTTGCAATTTTATTCAAATTAATTAAAGATGATTTAAATTGTACTTATATAGACTTAATTTCTTAGAGTATGTATTAATAACCAAAGTTTATATTGTGTTTTAAATAATTAAAAGTAGAAATAATATAAATTGTATGTGTTGTCTCCGGACCTAATATTAGTAATGAGTTGAGTATGCAAGCAGTTAGCTTGTGAGACCAAATATATGATCACAAAGTTATCAGAAAGACCTAATTCAAAGGGAATCAATTCAGAGTTGTCTCATTTCTTACCATTTTTCACATTGAGTCTAGATAGAATTTTCAAGTCTCAATATATGTAATGCTAAACAGTAGTGTTTCTGGAGCCATAGTGTCCATGACTGAGAATAGATAGTTGTGGCATTAAGATTCACATCTTCAAACTCGATCGAGAGCTCATGGAAAATAACGAAATCGTTTCGAAGTTAAAGAAATTAAGCTTGAACGACATCACATTCTCTTCGGATGTCAACTTTCAAAGAACAAGTTCTCTTATCTTTGGAACCAGAAGAAGAATGTCCGCGTAGAATTCAGTTTAGGACTGCAAAAGCTTGACTTTTATTTCACTTACTGTTCTATTGAGTACAAGCTTGTGGTCTCTTATGAAAATATTAGGACAGACTACCATGTTTCTTGTCCAAACGAGTTGGGAAAAGAACCATCTATGATGTTATTTATGAGCCAAAGTCTTTCATTTCAAAATGATCAAGAACATTGAGGAAATTGAACTAATAGTTTGTATAGGAAAGAGATGAAGAATCTTACCTGGGGAAGTTGACAAAATCTCATTTGGACAAAGTGAGATGAGATAACCATTCCAGATTATCTCAATTTGGTGAGATTTGAGAAATGCTTGAAAGTTTAAGAAATTCCAATTTGGTGAGATTTCCAAATTCTGGAGGGATACTCCCACTGATTGGATTCTCTAAAAAATTGAAATGTGTAAGAATTTCAAATGTTGCGATCATTGAATAGTCATGGAGACTGAAAGAGAATGAGAACAGAGATTTGATGTGCGAATAATTATGGCAAGGGTATTATAATCTGAAAATACATTTCAGACATATTTCTCAAATGTTAGAAACAATAAACTCAAGTAGGGCCCTCATTAAGCACTGAAGCTCAAATCACCCAACTATTATTTTTATTTTTTTGTGCATTGACCGAATTGAAAAGAACAAATAACTTTAACAAGTGTATATTTACGTATGGGATAAGATTTTCCACGAAAAGTGCATAAAGAAAAAGCTTCCAACGATATATAGCTCTCAGTCCTATTGCTAGTCCTAGTCCTAGTCCTTCTTTGAGGAGTTCTTGCTTCTTAGTGATCAAGTTTTCATGTCCAATAATAATACAAGAATTTTTCTACTGTATCCCTTTTCCAAGAAGGGCACTAAAATCCCATCATGATTGTCATATTTTAATCCATGCATGCCCCCACCAGTCAATTAAACTTCTAGATTCTTCCATTCAAAGAGAATGGGGATAGCAACTCAAAAAACAAAACAAAAACCTATCTAATCATACATAATGTATACAAGAAGAATAATTACTTCTTTATAAGCTCTGTATTTGGTTATCATTGAAATCGTTATACTTGTTCAACAAGGGTATGCCCCACGGAATTTACAATTAAATTTTCTTTTATTCTTCCTATTCATTCCAACAAGAAAAACATATACATTCTTATGGTGACGTGGCAACTTCTAATTGAATGAAAAGAATGATTGTTGGTTGATGCATGGATTAAAAAGAATCAATTGACTGTATTGGAAACTTGGGGACTAACAATTAAAACCTTAGAACACAAGCTGAAGGAAATACCCGATACTAAGAGTCACAACCATCCTATCCAATTACATTTGGCCACGTAAGCAAGCTTTGTTCACTTACTGAACCCTATAAATACCTGCCATAGTTGCACTTAGCTTCTCTTCACAGAGCCATAGCCATTAGAAAGAACATACATATATCAAACAACCAAGAACACACAGCTACTACTAATCAATCACTTCAGTTTTCAGGCCAGATCAGATTCTTCTTCTTCTCATCTTTTGATGAAATGGTGAGGAAAAACTGTTTCTTACTATATTTCTATTCACTGATAATTCTGTACAACCTAGGACTAGAGGTATATATAGGAAATACATAAGTAATTACATTAAATATAGGAATAGGTACCGATTCCTATTCCCAGGAATCCCAAAAATCAAAACATTAAAATCCTATTTTCTTCTAACTGTCAACACTCCCCCTCAAGCTGAACTATAGATATTGATGAGTCCAAGCTTGTTTACAAGAAAATCAAATGTTTGTTCAGATAGTCCCTTTGTGAGAATATCAGCAAACTGTTGATTAGTATGCACATATCTAATGCTGATAACTCCTCTGTCAATTTTTTCTTTGATGAAGTGACGGTCAACTTCCACGTGTTTCGTTCTGTCATGATGTATAGGGTTATGTGCAATGCTGATAGTAGATTGGTTATCACAGTAGAGCTGAATAGGGGCTTCATATTTAATCTTCAATTCTTCTAGTAGACGTTTGATCCATATAGCTTCACACACTCCATGAGCCATGGCTCTATACTCTGTTTCTGTACTGCTTCTTGCAACCACAGTTTGCTTTTTACTTTGCCATGTGGTTACATTCCCCCATACCATTGTGCAATATCCAGATGTAGACTTTCTATCATTAATTGAACCAGTCCAGTCTGCATCTGTGAACACTTCAACCTTTCTCTCAATTGTCTTCCTGAAAAAAAGACCCTTTCCTGGAGTTTGCTTGAGATATCTCAGAATTCGATACACTGCATTGAGATGTCCTTGACACGGATCATGCATGTATTGACTGACTAGACTCACTGCAAAAGTAATGTCGGGTCTAGTATGTGAGAGGTAGATGAGTTTTCCTACCAGCTGTTGGTACTTCCCCTTGTCAACTGGACTTCCTTCGAACATTTTCTTTTTGTCTCTGAGCTCAATTGGAGTTTTGCTGGGTCTGCTTCCGAGCATTCCTGTCTCCTTTAGAAGATCTAGAGTGTATTTTCTCTGGGACGCGGAAATACCTTTTTTACTTCTAGCAAATTCCATACCCAGAAAATATTTGAGAGCACCGAGATCTTTGACTTCGAACTCCTTTGCCAACATTTCTTTGATTGAGTTTATCTCCTCAATGTGATTACCAGTGATAATTATGTCATCAACATATATGATTAGTACCGCAATTTTTCCACTTCCTAAGTGTTTGACAAAGAGAGTGTGATCAGTCTGGCCTTGTATGTATCCAAGCCCTTTGACAACTTTCAGGAAACGATTGAACCATGCTCGAGGAAATTGTTTCAAGCCGTAGAGATATTTGTTCAGTTTGCAAACTGTGGTTGTCTTGAGAGATTCTTCAAATCCCGGAGGCTGACTCATATACACTTCTTCTTCAAGTTCCCCATTCAAGAACGCATTCTTTACATTAAGCTGATGTAATTTCCAATCCATGTTAACCGCTAGTGAGAGAAGAACTCTGATAGTGTTGAGTTTGGCAACTGGAGCGAATGTTTCCGTGTAGTCAATTCCATAAGTTTGAGTAAACCCCTTGGCAACTAACCGAGCTTTGTACCTCTCAATAGATCCATTTGCATTGAATTTGACGGTGAACACCCATTTGCACCCTATTACCTTCTTGTCTGGTGATAACTCTACTAATTTCCACGTTCCATTTTGTTTAAGTGCTCTTATTTCTTCAAGCACTGCTGCTTTCCACTGAGGAGAATCAAGAGCTTCTTCGATATTCCTGGGAATCACAATATTTGATAGATTCGAGGTGAAAGCTTTAAATGGAGATGACAATTTTGAGTAAGAAATGAACTTTGAAATGGGGTGTTGGGTACATGATCTGGTTCCTTTCCTTAATGCAATAGGAATATCTAGATCTGATTGTTTGTTAGATGGGAGAATACCTGGATCTTTTGAGGGAAGCGGTTCCATTACCGGATTGGGCGTTTGACTGTGCTGAGAATTCATAACTTGTTTATTTCTCCTCGAATACACCCGAATCTCTTTCTGTACGTTTTGGACTTGAGGATGTTCTTCTGGTTCAATGTTTTTAGGAGAGGTTGGTGGATTTTCTTGTTCAGGAGGGAGAGTCTGGATATCTGGTTCGGAAGAAAGTGGAGTGGAAGAGGTAAATGGAAAAAGAGTTGTTAAGGGTAATTCTAACCCCCACGACCACTGAGCTTCTTGCTGGTGATGGTTGGACTCCCCCTGAAGCGATGTGGGAGTGAAGTAAGGAGTATCCTCGAAAAATGTGACGTCATATGAGATGAATGTTTTTTTGGTGATGGGACAATAACACCGATAACCTTTTTGTGTAGGAGAGTAACCCAAAAACACAGTCTTAATGGCTCTAGGATCAAATTTACTCCGATGGTGGGAGTGAACATGCACAAAAGCAGTGCAACCAAATACTTTAACAGGTAGAGTATTTGTAGAGATGTGAGGATGTAGAGATTGAAGAACAGAATATGGTGTTTTGAACTGAAGGGGTCGACTAGGGAGGCGATTAATGAGATAAGCAGCAGTAAGGATAGCATCGCCCCAAAGATGTTTAGGGACATGCATAGTGAACATAAGAGCACGAGCTACTTCTAAGAGATGGAGATTTTTGCGTTCAGCAAATCCATTCTGTTGCGGAGTATCAACACACGAGCTTTGATGGACAATCCCATTTTTGAGAAGATAGGGACCAAGAGTGGTATTGAAATATTCAGTACCATTGTCGGTACGGAGTATTCTTATAGATGTTTGGTACTGTGTTTGGATCATTTGATGAAAGTTCTGAAAAATTTGGCATGTTTCAGACTTACTTTTAAGAAGATAGACCCAAGTGAGACGTGTGTGATCATCAATGAAAGAGATAAACCATCGCTTACCATGAGAAGTATTGACCTTGGAAGGTCCCCATATGTCACTATGAATTAGAGAGAATGGGTTGGAAGGTGTATATATTTTGTGAGGGAACGAAATTTGTGTGTGCTTGGCAAATTGACAAATATCACAATGAAAATTAATAATATTCTTATTTACAAAAAACGATGGGAATAAGTGTTTTAAATATAAAAAACTTGGATGCCCAAGTCGACAATGCCATAACATAATTGTTTTTGAAACAGAGTTTGAAACAAACGATGAACTTGAACAAAAGTTAGAAATAGAACTTGAACCCAAACGTAGTAGAGAAGAGAGCTCGTTAACTGGATGTTGCCTTTCAAAGAAATAAAGTCCGTTATGAACCCTAGCACTGCCAATCATCCTCCCCGATGATAAATCCTGAAATTGACAAGAATTTGACATGAATTTAGCGAAGCAATGATTATCACTGGTTAATTTTAGGACAGAGATTAAATTGCATTTCAAAGAAAGAACATAAAGTACTGATTTAAGAATGAGGTCAGCAAATAATTTAATAGTGCCTATTCCAACAATAGGAGAATGGGTGTCGTTTGCAATTGTGACACTAGATTTAGTGGAACATGGAGAATAAGTATCAAACAAATGTGGTAAACCTGTCATGTGATCAGTGGCGCCCGAATCGATGATCCATGGTGTGTTGAAGGTGGAAGAAAAATTACCAGAGTGTGCAACAGAGGCACTATGAGTCTCAGGACCGGATACCTCAGTTTGAGTTTGATAGGCCTTTCTTTCATTTTGGCGGCGAGGGGTCCAATTGGGTGGTTTACCATGGATAACCCAACAAGTAGATTGAGTATGACCGTGACGTTGGCAGTGATCACACCAAGGTCGATCACCTTTACGATTAGGTCGAGGGTCGGGAGTGGATCTGCCATGTGGTGGAGGGCCAGATTTTGATACGAGAGCTGAGCTTTCAATGGGCTGCAGGTCAGGAGTAGTGAGCATGACACGACGACGTGCTTCTTCACGTCTAACCTCAGAGAAGGCTTCTTCAGTGTCAGGAAATGGGGCACGACCTACCAGACGACCTCTAACTTCATCAAGATTACTGTTTAACCCCGTAAGAAATTCAAAGACTCGTTCTTTCTCTAACTGCTGTCGCTGGATTGTAGTGCAGTTAGCACATAGTGGTGTGGTATCCAGATACAAATCGAGCTCCTGCCACAAGTCTTGTAAGTCGGAAAAATATTGGGTAACAGTTTGATTACCTTGCTTGATTTCTTTAAGCTTGGTACGGATTTCGAAAATCTGAGAGGCGTTACCAAGGTCAGAATACATTTTCCGGGCAGCATCCCACACCTCCTTAGCAGTCTTAAAGAACAAATATCTGCGGCTGATTTTTGAGTCCATTGAATTAATTAACCATGCAAGTACAATAGAATTTTCAGCTTGCCATAACTTGTATGTTGGATCATTGAAAAGAGGTGCAGGGAGATCACCAGTAATGTATCCTAGTTTACCACGACCACAAATAACAAGTTTGACAGATTGGGCCCATTGTAAATAATTTTTGCCATCAAGTTTATGGGCTGTAATATTAAGTGAACCACTATCAAGGTTATAAAGAGAGCCCATAGACCCAATGGGCTGATTGGGCTGAGTTGGGGTTAGGGTTACCTTCATTGGGCTGGGTTGAGCGAGGCCCAATATTTTGAGAGGTAACCTCCTCACTATTCGACATCACAAAGAGAACCTACTGGAGGGCTATGGGGCCGAGAGCTTCTGTGCCGAGAGTGGAGCCGAGAGCTTCTGAGGGCTACAGGGGTCCGACTGTAGCGCCGCCAGACTGGACTACCGCCGGAATGGATTGGCCGAGACGCCAGAGAGGAGTGACTGGAGGATGAGCGCCGGAGTGGAGCGACTGGAGGTTTGAGCGCCGGCGTAGGTGCCAAATGACTTCGCCGGAGGCCTGGAGTGTTGCCGGACTGGTTTGCGACTGGAAGGAGGGACGACCACCGGAAAAAATGGAGGAAAGCTGAGGGGGGGACAGAATCGAGCCTTACAGCTCTAATACCATGATGAAATGGTGAGGAAAAACTGTTTCTTACTATATTTCTATTCACTGATAATTCTGTACAACCTAGGACTAGAGGTATATATAGGAAATACATAAGTAATTACATTAAATACAGGAATAGGTACCGATTCCTATTCCCAGGAATCCCAAAAATCAAAACATTAAAAACCTATTTTCTTCTAACTGTCAACATCTTTCTTACCATTTTTCACATTAACTCTAGAAACAATACTCAAGTAGCAATATGTGTATTGCTAAACAGAATTGTTTAACTTGATTTTGCAGAATGGGAAAGACAACACTTCAGTTGTATGGATTCTCTTCAATTGAGCGAGCCGAAGACGTGAAGAACTTTCTGGAGGAATACAGTGGAGAAGGAACTGTATGTAATGTTGAGGTTGCCAACTACATGAAAAAGTCAAGAGCACACGCCAAGGTTCAATTCACCAACTCTGAATCTGCTCAAACCATACTGTCCATGGCTGAGAGTAGAGAGATATGGTACGGCGATTCATATCTTCAAGCTCGAGAGCTCGTGAACATAAAAATTGATTCGAAGCCGAAGAGCATGGATGGCATCACATTGCTCTTTGGATGTAAGGTTTCAAAGAACAAGTTCTCTTATCTTTGGAAAGAGAAGAATGTCCGCATCGAATTCGGTTCAGGACTGCGAAAGCTCGACTTCTATTTCACTTATTGTTCTGCTGAGTACAAGCATGTGCTCACCTATGAGAATATTTGGCAGATTGAGCTGCACCATTCTTTGGGACAAACTACCATGTTTCTTGTCCTCCAGGTTTGTTTTCGAAGACCCTTTTTCTTTTTTGTTTAATTCTTAGACACGAATATGTAATGTTGTATGGAAATCTAAAAACATAGCATTTTAAATGTATACTGAAACTAAGTTTGCATATGGTGTGTTTAAAAATCACAAAAGGCTGTGAAATGATTGTTTAGTTGTTTTTGTTTGAGGAACCACTCCGAGCAGATTGCATTTAGATGTACCTATTCTTCTAGACAATGCTTGATAAGTAAATAATTGGAAAATAGGCTTCTAGAAAAAATTTCTTTCTAGAATTCTGATATAGATACACAAGGAAACTCATTAATTTCCATCAGTACTACACTCTCCATTCTCTAATTTCTACTCTTTTGTTTACAATATATTAAAAATGATAAGAGCTTTGAATGCTTAATTTGTTTTATGCTTTTAGAACAAGAAAAGAGAAAGGGAAGAAAAAGACATTGTTATATTTCTTATACATGACAACTAGCTACAATTTGTTTGGCAATTTGAGGAATAAACTAACACTTTTTCTCCTATATAATACTAGTTACTGGGTGCACCTAGGATTTACACGAAAGATGTGTCTGTTGAGAAAAACTTCAATAAGGGTGCTCGCAATAGATGCTACTGGAACGGAGATGTTGATGTCACCCCATCATGCTCCATTGGGCAATCATCTGCTATATGCTTGGAGATTCCAAGCGGAAGCCCTCTTCCGAATTTGCGTGACGGATTCGTTTACTACAAAGAAAATGAAGACACATTTTCTGTGGAGAAAGGTTCTCCTTTCTCTTCAAGTTCAGACCTTGTTCCTATTGTTTATCCACCTCAAGGAATAAACTTGCCGTACAAGATTTTGTTCATGATAAACTCCTTGGTTCAGCACAGATGTCTTCCTGGTGAGGCACTTGATACCAAATTTTACAAGCTAGTTGATCCAAGCAGAATAAAGATTGAATACATAGAGTCTGCTCTTGACAAACTCTATCACTTTAAAGATGCCTGCCTTGATCCACTGAGATGGCTTGCCAACCAATATATGAGCTACAGCAAAAGTGGACAGCTTCCTAAAATGCCTAACATCGCCTTAGATGATGGGCTGGTGTATGTACACAGGGTTCCGATAACACCATCAAAAGTCTACTTCTGTGGCCCTGAAGTCAGTCTCTTCAATCGTGTGTTGCGCAACTATCCAAATGATGTTGACAACTTTCTTCGTGTCTCTTTCGTTGACGAGGACTTGGAGAAGATACGGTCAAAAGACTTGTGTATACGTGCAACTTCTGGAAAGGAAGAAAGGCGAACAAGAGTTTATGACAGAATACTCCCTGTTTTGAGAGACGGTATAACTATTGGGGACAAGAAGTTTGAGTTTCTTGGCTTCTCATCAAGCCAGTTGGATGATAACTCGACTTGGATGTTTGCTTCAAGAGAGGGCTTACTGTTGCAGATATCAGGAGATGGATGGGTGATTTTTCTAACATTCGAAACGTGGAGAAATATGTTGCTAGGCTGGGCCAATCTTTTGGCTCTTCCAGAGAAACTTTCAATGTTGGCATGCATGATGTAGAATTGATTCCCGACATTGAAGTTGAGACGAATGGCAAAAAATACTGCTTCTCTGATGGGATTGGGAAAATATCAAAAGAATTTGCTGATCAAGTGGCGAAAAAATGTGGCCTTAACATGTTTACCCCATCAGCATTTCAAATTCGTTATGGTGGGTTTAAAGGTGTTGTAGCTATTGATCCCAAGTCTTCAACAAAATTGTCACTGAGAGACAGCATGAGCAAGTACAAATCAAAAAACACGAAGCTAGACATTTTAGCATGGAGCAAGAACCAACCATGTTTCTTGAACCGCCAGGTGATGACCCTTCTATCAACTCTTTGGAGTAAAGGATCATGTTTTCAGGAAGATGCAAAGGGAGGCTGTGGAACGACTTCACTCTATTTTAATTGATCCTTTAAGAGCTCAGCATGAATTGGGGCTGATTTTCCCAGGAGAAATCACAAACATTCTGAAGGAGATGCTTGTATGCGGTTATAAACCAGATGAAGAGCCATTTCTCTCTATGATGCTGCAATCTTTCCATGCCTCTAAGTTGCTCGAAATCCGCACAAAAACAAAGATATACATCCCAAATGGAAGAAATATGATGGGATGTCTAGATGAAACTGGGACACTAGAGTATGGTCAAGTGTTTGTGCAGTGTTCTAACCGCTCAGTCTTAGATGATTCCTCCTTTATCTACGGCAACAGCACCACATCCCAAGGGACATTTATCGTTCAGAAACAAGTTGTTGTTGCCAAGACACTACAACAAAAATGAGTTTTAGGGGCGACATGCATGTCGCCCCTAATAACCCGAAAAGTAGCCCGTGAAAAAATGTCCCTAAAGGGTACATTAGGGGCGACCCTTTCGAGTCGCCCCTGATATTCAAATATCAGAGGCGACACAGTCGCCCCTAAAACATGAAATGTCGCCTCAAAAATTTTGAATTATTTTTGTCGATATGTCGCCCCTGATACTCCATTAGTCGCCTCTAATACTTAATTATTAGGGGCAACGTGTCGCCCCAAATGGTTGCACGTGGCATATTATCATTGTCGCCCCTAATACTATTTTATTTATAAAAAAAATAATAAAATTAATTATTTAAAAAATTGAAAACAAATATATTAAAAATAAAAATATTAAATATTCAAATTAGTTTATTAAAATGACAATTGTACATATTAATAATACATTAACATAACAAATATTCATATTGTTTATAAAATTTAACAATAATAAAATAAACCTAGTCACCTAAATCAGCTGCCTCGTCCTCCTCCCTATTGTCTTCTTGTTGTGGTGGCTGTGGTTGTGATTGTTGCGGTGGCGGCATCAGCCAAGGATATTGGGGAGGTAATGTGGACGATCCAGCTCCATACATGTAGGGATACAATGGCTGGGAGGACGGTGGAATCGGCCACGGATAAGGTGTTGCTCCGTACATATATGGAGGTACCATATGTTGAGACGGCGCTGTCCCGTACATAGAAGGATGAGTTGGAGCTGGAGGTTGAAAATACGAAGTCTTAGAAATATTGTCACTATCAGGCACAGGCAGCATCTGAACGTTTGGTGGACGAAATGAAGGTACAAAATTAACTTGATCAGTCAATTTCTGTAGATTATTCTCCAATTTTTCTATATATTCTCTTGAAGGATGAGGAGGAACTTGAGATTCGCTGAAGTGAGAGTGTTGGGTAGATGATGACCCCAACCCCTTCAATTTGCGGCCCACTCCTCGCACATGTCCACGTCTTTAGCCTAATACTTTTTGTAGCACCTCCACCTGATCTACTGATGACGGACTATCATTATTAGAAGCATCAGTGGATGTTTGTAACTCAAAATCAGCCTCCAGTTTTCAAAAAATGTTAGACACTAACATTAAATATAACTCTATTAATATTAAAAAATATAATTCAAACTTGCATAATCTTGGCGAGCATCATCGTTCACGAAATCATTTGTTACTTTCTTCCAATGATAATCCTTCCATGACTCAATGAGGTTCGGGTTCGTTTAAAAAATATAACCCAAATGTTAGAGAACATATAATTTAAAAGAACATAATTTTGATAATTATTTATCTTTTACTTACTTTTTCAAAACGGACGGCTGCCAGCGAATTTGTACCCTGCGTTGTAGAATACTTTTGTTTCTTTCGATTTTCCTTATTCTTTATGGAACGCGAAATAAATTGTGGATTTGTAAATAACTGACAGATCTGCTTCCACTCCTCCTTGTTAACATCATTGGTTGGGTTGTTTAGAACCTTATCCCAATCCTCCGGTCCATTGTAGTGTTTCTCAAAGTGTTCGTGTCTTAGTGTTTTCCTATTACGGTATCGGTCTTTCCTCTCTCGATCGATACCATCTAAATACTTTAAGAAATCCTCGCGGCCCGCTATTTGATAATAATACTAAATTGAAAATTAAACATAATAATAATATATGTACTATATTAAAGATATTTTTAAAAAATATATTTAATACTATTTTTACCTGAATTATGCCAAGGACTTGATCACATTAGTATATACATAATAATTCAGGTAAAAATAGTATTAAATATATTTTTTTAAAATTCGTCTTCAATATAGTATATATATTATTAATATGTTTAATTTTCAATTTAGTATTATTATCAAATAACGGGCCGCGAGGATTTCTTAAAGTATTTAGATGGTATTGATCGAGAGATGAAAGACCGATACCGTAATAGGAAAACACTAAGATACGAACACTTTGAGAAACACTACAATGGACCGGAGGATTGGGATAAGGTTCTAAATAACTCAACTAATGATGTTAACAAAGAGGAGTGGAAGCAGATCTGTCAGTTATTTACAAGTCCACAATTTATTGCCCGCTCCATAAAGAATAAGGAAAATCGGAATAAACAAAAGTATTCTACAACGCAGGGTACAAAATCGTTGGCAGCCGTCCGTTTTGAAAAAGTAAGTAAAAGATAAAATATTATCAAAATTATGTTCTTTTAAATTATATGTTCTCTAACATTTGGGTTATATTTTTTAGACGAACCCGGACCTCATTGAGTCATGGAAGGATTATCATTGGAAGAAAGCAACAAATGATTTCGTGAACGATGATGCTCGCCAAGATTATGTAAGTTTGAATTATATTTTTTAATATCAATAGAGTTATATTTAATGTTAGTGTCTAACATTTTTTGAAAACGAGAAAAACTGAAGGCTGATTTTGAGTTACAAACTCAGCAAACATCCACTGATGCTTCTAATAATGATAGTCCGTCATCAGTTGATCAGGTGGAGGTGCTACAAAAAGTATTAGGCCAAAGGCGTGGACATGTGCGAGGAGTGGGCCGCAAATTGAAGGGGTCGGGGTCGGGGTCATCATCTACCCAACACTCTCACTTCAGCGAGTCTCAAGTTCCTCCTCATCATTCAAGAGAATATATAGAAAAATTTGAGAATAATCTACAGAAATTGACTGATCAAGTTAATTTCTTAACTCAATATTTTGTACCTTCATTTCGTCCACCAAACGTTCAGATGCCGCCTGTGCCTGATAGTGACAATATTTCTAGGACTTCGTCTTCTCAACCTCCAGCTCCAACTCATCCTTCTATGTACGGGGTAGCGCCGTCTCAACACCTTATCCATGGCCGATTCCATCATCCTCCCAGCCATCGTATCCCTACATGTATGGAGCTGGATCGTCCACATTACCTCCCCAATATCTTTGGCCGATGCCGCCACCGCAACAATCACAACCACAGCCACCACAACAAGAAGACAATAGGGAGGAGGACTTGGCAGCTGATTTAGGAGACTAGGTTTATTTTATTATTGTTAAATTTTATGAACAATATGAATATTTGATATGTTAATGTAATATGAATATGTACAATTGTTATTTTAATAAACTAATTTGAATATTTAATATAATATTTTTATTTTTAATATATTTGTTTTCAATTATTTAAATTTTAAATAATAATTTTAATAAAAAATTAATTAAAATTGTATTTAGTTATTTAATTTTATTATTTTTTTTATAAATAAAATAGTATTAGGGGCGACACTGTCGCCCCTGATAATATGTCACGTGCAACCATTTGGGGCGACATAGTATAGTATTAGGGGCGACTAATGGAGTATCAGGGGCGACATATTGACAAAAATAATTCAAAATTTTTAAATTTTTGAGGAGACATTTCAAGTTTTAGGGGCGACTGTGCCGCCTCTGATATTTGAATATCAGGGGCAACCCTTCGAGTCGCCCCTAATGTACCCTTTAGGAATATTTTTTCATGGGGGACTAATCAGGGACGACTTTTTGCATGTCGCCCCTAAAACTCATTTTTGTTGTAGTGTCACTAAATTCCTACATATATAAATGCAGATATGAAAATGAGATATAACTATATATCTACTTAGTAGAGAAAACAATTTAAATCAAGCACAAAGACAACAACGTGTGAGGAATCAAGATTCCCGATCAAATTATTGTTTCTCATAATGTGTCCAACCAATATAATACTAACACCTCATTAAATTTTCCTTTCATTATAAAACTGACACCTCCCCTAGTAATATGAGGTGTCAAAATTATATTGGTTAGACACACTATGAGACACAATAATCTGACATGAGATCTTAATTCGTATTGAGTATGTCCGGAATGTTAAGAGGGCTATTCTTAAAAATGACATTAAAAAAGTCATTTTGTCAAACATCACCATATATATATATAATTGCCTTTTCTCAAAAAAAAAAAAATGAAACGGAAAGAATTGATAAAAAAATTAGGCAGCAAAAGTTGCAAAAGTTATTCTTTTTTCCAAACTTAAATAAGTTTTTTAATGTTTTTTTCAGAATAAAAGTGCTAAGAATAAGATTAATTATGGAGAAAAGAAGTACAATCATACAATAAATTAGAGTATTGCAGGTAAAACCTTTTGTTACCAGTTGCAGCTATAACTTGAAAAGTATTTTAACATTAAAGTTGAATATTGTTTCATAATTATGTATATTTTGGTTACTTTTAAAAGAACATTGCACAACTAATGAAACAAACACTCATTGAAAACTGTTATAAAATCAAGAAGAGGAAAGAAGACGTTTCTGTATGAATTTCTGTATATTGAATAAAAGGCATAAAATGCCCTTATATACAAGGTGCCAAAACATATACAGAGTTTACTCTGTTGTAACGGAAATTAGTTACAAGAGCTGGAATAAGAAAAACAGAATTAGGCTTAACTAATGAACTAATTCTATATCCCTAACAGCCCCCCTCAAACTCAGCGTGTTCAAAGAAACAACACTGAGTTTGTCACGTAAAACAGAGAAACGAGTGATGGATAATGGCTTAGTGAGACAGTCTGCAATATGAGAAATAGCAGGAACATGACGAACACTAAGTTTGCCTTGAAGCACCTTGTCACGAACAAAATAGAGGTCAATCTCAATATGTTTGGTCCTGGCATGGAGAATGGGATTTGCTCCAAGCATTACGGAACTCAGATTGTCACACCAAACTAGGGGAGGAGGCCGAGTAGTGATGTGAAGATCACAAAGCAATGATTGAATCCAAGCTATCTCGGTCACAACAGAGGCAAGATTGCGAAACTCAGCTTCGGTAGAGGATCTAGAAATGGTATGTTGTTTCTTAGATTGCCAAGCAACTAAGTTACCGCCAAAATATACACAAAAGTCGGTTGTAGAACGACGATCATCAGGATCACTAGCTCAATCAGCGTCACTAAATGCTTCAAGAACAAGCTGCGTTGGGCGTTGAAGATGAATACCATAATCGAGTGAACCAGCCAGATAACGCAGAATCCTTTTTACAGCAATCCAGTGAGACTCAAGAGGATTGTGCATGAATTGAGACTTTGTTCACACTATATGCAATTTCGGGGCGTGTGACAGTAGCATATTGTAAGGCACCAACAATAGAGCGATACAAGGAGCGATCACTTACAGGGTCGCTGCCATAGGTAGATAGCTTGAGTCCCGCATTCATTGGGGTGGCTTGAGATTTGGCCTCTTGCATTTTGGTCCTACAAAGAAGATCTTGAACATATTTGCGTTGAGATAAATGAAAACCAGCGGCTGTGTGAGTTACTTGAATGCCCAGAAAATAGTTGATATCACCTAAATCTTTCAAAGAAAACTCCTTATGAAGATCTGAAACTAGCTGTGAAATGAAGGATGAAGAACTGCCCATGACAAGGATGTCATCAACATAAACTAGAACATATGTACAATGACTGGTTGTAGAACAAACAAACAGAGAAGAATCAGCTTTGAAGAAGTAAAACCTTTGGCGGACAAGGCAGTAGAAAGCTTGTCAAACCACGCTCGTGGTGCTTGTTTAAGACCATAAAGGGCCTTATGAAGTTTACAAACTTGATAGGGCATATGAGGATTCTCAAACCCAGGCGGCTGTACCATGTAGACTTCTTCTTTCAAATCACCATTTAAAAAGGCGTTATCAACATCCAATTGTCGAATCTGCCATCCTTTTGCCAAAGGAATAGTCAACACCACCCAAATTGTAACTGTCTTCACAACAGAACTAAATGTTTCGGTGAAGTCAAAACCATGTTGTTGATGAAAACCCTTTGCGACCAGCCGAGCCTTATACTTGTCAACAGTCCCATCAAGCTTCTCCTTGACCTTAAAAACCCATTTGCAGCCAATAGGGGTTCGGCCATGTGGAAGATCAACAAGTGACCAAGTGTGGTTGCGTTGCAAGGCTGCAAATTCAAGAGCCATAGCCTCTTTCCAATGTGGGGAACATAGAGCATCTTGGACTGACCGTGGCTCCTTAGTAGCAATGAACACCCTCGGCTTGCGAATACCAGCCTTAGAGCGAGTCACCATTGAATGATCATTAGTGCCTGCAAAAGTATTAGTAGGGACAGTAGAAGAAATAACATTTGGTACATTATCAGAAGTATTAAACAATTGGACAGAAGTGGTGGGATTAGGGGATGAGCTGGGCAGTATTGGAGCAGAAATTGGGCTGTCAAGACATGGTGAAGCTTGGGGAAGGGGCTGGGCAAGAGACGGACAGGAAGGGGAAATAGTGGGAGGGTCTAGTTGAGGTAAAGACACAGGAAAGTGGGGAGGATGAGCAGAAGGGAGTGGTGAGACCGAATGAGGAGGAGATACAGCAGGAAGTGTATTGGTGCGGGAGGGAAAACAGTCTTCTTGAAAGACAACATCACGAGAAAGATATAGTCTACCATTAAAGATAGAGAGAAGATAAGCAAAATTAAAATTACAAATCAACTAATATACCATTAATAAACGTTCATAATAGAACACATCATTGAAACAAACTTAAAAATTCAAGTTACATCCAAACAAAAATTACAAACTTAAAATCTAGTTACTATTAATCAATATTACTACACACTATACTTCACCTTAGCCACGAAGAAACCTCCAATGGCTGCCACTGCAAAGCCAACCACCATGAGCTATGGACCGATGCCTCCGCCGGCTCCATTCACCCCAACCTCAGCTGAAACTAGCTCCGGGGCGTTGGATGATTTGGCTACTGCATTCGGAGGCTCACGATACTCAGCACTCTGACTTGGGAAGTTGGTTTTTCTTGGCAAGGCCACTTGATTTGAAGTCATTTTTTGTCTCTGAACATTTTTTTTTTTAAAAGAAGATGGCAGAAATGAGAGTAATGGGGGTTTGTGCATGTATATATATATATAGATAGGAGGGTATTTTGGGCATTTTATTTTATATTTGTTTGTTTAAAAGAAGATGGCAGAAATGAGAGTAACGAGAGTTTGTGCATGTATCACTACAAGAAACAACGTTTTTGTAATTGCGCCAGCAAAAGCAACTTTCACCGACGCATTTGGTGAATTGCGCTGGCAAAAGTCATTGTTTTTGCCGGTGCATTTCAGAAATATATATATTTATATAGAGATAAAGAGAAGATAAGCGAAATTAAAATCACAAATCAACTAATATACCATTAATAAACGTTCATAATAGATCATTTAGAACACATCTTTGAAACAAACTTAAAAATTAAAGTTACATCCAAACAAAAATTACAAACTTAAAATTTAGTTACTACTTCTCAATATTACTACACACTATACTTCACCTTAGTCACGAAGAAACCTCCAATGGCTGCCACTGCAAAGCCAACCACCATAAGCCATGGACCGATGCTTCCGTTCTCTCCGTCGGCTCCATTCACCACAATCTCAGCTAGAACATTTTCGTTTCCGCCCGCTTCATTCACCCCAACCTCAGCTTGAACTAGCTCCGAGGCGTTGGATGATTTGGCTACCGCATTCGGAGGCTCACGATACTCAGCACTCTGACTTGGGAAGTTGGTTTTTCTTGGCATGGCCACTTGATTTGAAGTCATTTTTGGTTTCTGAACTTTTTTTTTTTAAAAGAAGATGACAGAAATGAGAGTAACGGGGGTTTGTGCATGTATATATATATATAGATAGGAGGGTATTTTGAGCATTTTGTTTATTTTATTTTATATTTGTTTGTTTAAAAGAATATGGCAGAAATGAAAGTAACGAGACTTTGTGCATGTATCACTACAAGAAACAACGTTTTTGCCGGCGCAATTCGCGCAATTTAGAATTGCGCCGGCAAAAGCAACTTTCACCGGCGCATTTGGTGAATTGCGCCGACAAAAACAATGACTTTTGCTGGCGCAATTCACCAAATGCGCCGGTGAAAGTTGTTTTTGCCGGCGCAATTTGGAATTGCGCCAGCAAAAACGTTGTTTCTTGTAGTGATACATGCACAAACCCTCGTTACTCTCATTTCTGCCATCTTCTTTTAAACAAACAAATATAAAATAAAATAAACAAAATGCCCAAAATATCCTCCTATCTAAAGATATATACATGCACAAACCCTCGTTACTCTTATTTCTGTCATCTTCTTTCAAAAAAAAAAAAAGTGCAGAGACCAAAAATGGCTCCCAATCAAGTGGTCATGCCAAGAAAAACCAACTTCCCAAGTCAGAGTGCTGAGTATCGTGAGCCTCCGAATGCAGTAGTCAAATCATCCAACGCCCCGGAGCTAGTTCCAGCTGAGGTTGGAGTGAATGGAGCGGGCGGAAACAATAATGTTCTAGCTGAGATTGTGGTGAATGGAGCCGGCGGAGAGAACGGAAGCATCGGTCCATGGCTCATGGTAGTTGGCTTTGCAGTGGCAGCCATTGGAGGTTTCTTCGTGGCTAAGGTGAAGTATAGTGTGTAGTATTATTAGTAGTAATATTGAGTAGTAGTAACTAGATTTTAAGTTTGTAATTTTTGTTTGGATGTAACTTGAATTTTTAAGTTTGTTTCAAGGATGTGTTCTAAATGATCTATTATGAACGTTTATTAATGGTATATTAGTTGATTTGTGATTTTAATTTCGCTTATCTCCTCTCTATCTCTATGTAAATACATATATATATATATATATTTCTGAAATGCACCGGCAAAAACAATGACTTTTGCCAGCGCAATTCACCAAATGCGCCGGTGAAAGTTGTTTTTGCCGACACAATTCTAAAAACGTTGTTTCTTGTAGTGTACAAAACAAGCTAATATAAAACAGCTATGAAGTTTAAGATCTTTGAAAAACTGTTAATTCAAAAAAACCACCTCTCATTAAGAAGAGGGAAAAAAAGAAAAAGTCATTCTTGTTTTTCAACCAATCTATGACATTGACAACTCCTTGGGAAATTCGACTCAGACTCTCAAATTCATTTCCCAATTCTGGTCACCATTAACATAATAAGCAAATGGGGTTCAGCATTCACACAAGCAAAAGGGGGGAAATGGTTTTGTTGGTGTAATGTAAATGAAAAAACCTGTTCAATTCAAGTCTGAGATGAAGAAGATGACATGGTTTCTGTCCGGAGTTCCTTGACGAGGGCAGCCAAAGCCTCAGGGTTGAGACCCAAATCGCAAAGAGCAATGAGCACAGAAAGTGTGTGACGATCAAGCCCTGTGTCAAGCATATTGGACATGTGAAACGCTAGGTCAAGAGATTCCCTAGCAGTTTTTGCAGCCTTGGCATCCATGAATGTAAGTACAAGAAGCTTTGTTCAAAAATCTCAAAATCTGAATGAAACACCAACAATTTCGATTCATCAAGATCTAGATCTGAATCTGATTAGAAAGCTATAAATCAATCGAATCTTCAGATAAATGAAATAGAATTTAGGAACATAATTGTTCTGCCACCTTTAATGGGGTTAGGGTAAAAGATTAAACAACCATGAATAATTAGGAAAATATGAAGAAAGATTGAGATGTAAAAGAAATTAGAACAAACCGGTTTGAGAACGATGGTGAGAATCTTCAAGAAATGAGTTCGATTTCAGAGAATGGAAAAGACAACGTTTCTTCGCTATTAGCTCACCCAAGTCTGCAGATTTATATTAAAAAAAAAAGTCAGCTTATCAGTACTCTATAACATCAATTGAATTGAATTTAAAGTTTTTTTTTTAATATGATGGCCCATAAATTATGAACTCAAAAGGGTGAGTACATGAAAATTCTGTGGGATGCATCATAGTATAACCCATTTGTGTTTTAGTTTTAGTTTTAATTCTAATTTTTTATATATCGGTAAATATTGTAATTATTTAAATATTTTATAATTTTTTTTAAATTCTCAATAATTTACAATATTGAAAACAAAGTTTAAACAATTTGTTTCAAAGACATATAGAAAAAATTAAGCACGAGTCCAACCCGCCCAAACCGAAATTTGAATGATTTTTTTTTTTTCAGATTACATTTTTCTCAATGCTCATCCAAAGATTGTATCCAAAGCAAATAAATAACTAAAAGTAAGAATGATTCATGGAAATCTATATGTTCCCCAAGAGAAGATACATTAAAAAACTTAGAGTGGGTACACATAAAAAATGAGACCTTAATCAAGTTTTTTGCCACATAAAAGAATTAGAAATGCAAGATACTTGCTGCGGTAAACCACCTAAAAATTAAGACATTTACAGTAGTGAAAATACACAGAAAAATCAAGACAATTGCAGCAATAATACATCCAAAACTTAATCAATTTTTTTGCCATAAAAAAATCAGAGAATGCAAGACATTTGCAGCAGTGAAACCCTCAAAAATTAAGAAACTTGCAGCAGCGAAACACCAAAGATTAATCAAGTTTTCTGCCACAAAAACTCAGAGAATGCGAGAATGGATTGGAAGAGATATGGTACCTGTTTGTTGTTGCCAAAGTCGAAGTCGCGTTGCCGTCGAAGACGGAGTCCTGCACTTATGCTACCGGAGACGAGAGAGAAGAGCGTGGAGAGAGGCGTTGAACTGAAGAGAAGGGAGGTCGGAGGGAGAGACAAAATGGACTGCCTACCTAGTGCTCTGCAAAGTTGAGAACTTGAGAGAAAGTCGAGAGAGGAGAGAGCAACAACATCGACATACCAAGAAAGAAAGGGGAAAGAAGGAGGCAGACGCAGAAGCAAACTTAGTAATCGTATAACTTAGGGTTTTTTAAAATTATATACATATATATAAATTTAATTAATATATGTAAATGTATTAAAAAAATAGTAAGTTTTTAATTGGATAAATCAGGTTATATTGGGCGGGTTGTTAATTATGTTTAACCCATCCAATGTAACAATTGTGCAGTTTAAATTTTTGTCGGTTTATTCGGGTTGCGTTTTTTTGTGGTTTTTTCGAGCAAGTTTGGGCAGGTTGTAAAAATTTATGCACAGCCCTACAAGGGGGTGCACTAAAGAAACTTCCTAAATCTTTTTATTTTTATTTTTTGTTAAGAGTATTTTTACGATGCACCTCCTCATGTTTTTGGCACGTTGATAGTTTTCATCTCAATTTTTTTTATGTAATAGTGTAGATTATAGTTATTAAATTCATAATTTACAATGTCTAAAAGAGGGTTCAAACAAGAAGTTTCACATGCGAATAATAATTAAAAAAATACATGCAACAAATTGTTTGAACAAGACAATACAATAAATTATTCAAAATATCTAAAAAAAAATTGTGAGATATCTTATATAACTACAATATACACCAACATATAAAAAAAATTGATATTAAAATTATTTGCGTGCGGAAAAAATTGATATTAAAATTATTTGCGTGCGGAAAACAGGAGGGGTGCACCAAAGAATTTTCCTTTAATTAAATGTCTCAAGAGTCATTGGAAAACTCCAATAAATAACCCCCCGTAAGTTCCTTATTACTAAACATATACCCTTACTAATGTTTCTCACAAAAATAACCTCAAATTCACCTAAAATGACTTAAATACTCTTAATGAGTTAAGACAATGAAAAATGTAGGTTGCGTTTGGTAAAATTTTTGTTTTATGTTTTTTAATTTTTATAAAATAAAAATGCTTTTGGTAACCATTTTTGTTATTATTACTGTTATTGTTAACAGGAAAAGCAAGCAGTTTGGCTAATAGGATCTTTATGCTGTTATTATTACTGTTATTGTTATATATGATATGATATAATATATAAATAGTCCCCTCTTAACATCATAGGCGTTTTTGATATTTTTCTTGGGATGGTTTTTTATTTCCTTTAGTAAAAAAGGATGATGATAAATTAAAAGGATATATATAAGTTTCTTCATCCAAATGGGGTCTCCTTTAATCTTGTGGGAATACTTATTCTGTGTTTTTTGTAATTGAATGATAAAGTAAAGTAAGGTAGATGAGCTAAAGTTAGTGACACCATGTGATCCCAAGTCCTTGTCCTTGTGGAAAGAAAAGAAGTATCTTGGACATGGCCCTGATTCTCTGTGTTTTGTTTATTCTTTTGTTGGGTTTTGGTTTTTGTCCTTTAATTGGTTTTTGGAACTTAGTTTAAGGTTTTTGATTTGGTGAGATGAGGTGAGAGAGAGATCATGATTGTTTTGATTTGTAATTTTATTTTTCACTTTATAGAATGGGTTTGGATTAAAGTGTATCAAAGATTATCATTAACGACAGCTTGGTTAAGATGCTTTGGTACAGTTCTAGTAAACATAATGTTGGTATGTTCTATTCACAGCAGCCACCCCACATCTGACCACAGTTCCATCAAAATCATTCAAAACATACCCACTTCTCCTAAAATCTCCACCTCTCTTGTCACCTCTAATCATTATACAATAATACTAATTTTCACCCCCCAATTGAATTGGTAGATTACATATTTCCAAACTGGTCATGCAAACAGAAACGAAACTATGTCAACGAAAAACAACCCAAGTTCATAACCATTCATTTGACCACTAAATGAGTATAAAAGACAAAGGAAAATACTAAAGCTCACATGAGAATGGGCATCATATATACATGATACATGTTTCGAGGATATCACATGCCTCTATATTTCTATCTCTATCTCATGATAGCAACGGTGTTGCAGGGTTGAGACATAAAGCACATGGCACGTGTTGACTATCACATGACCAGACCATGGTCCAGAGAGAAGAGGACAATGAGTAAAGGTTTGACTTCAAGCAAAGAATCTTAATGAGTACCTCAGAGAGGAAAAATGGAAATATACTTGTACATTTTGTATGAATATTGCACCACAAGGTGTTATATTCAAACTAGTACTTTTTTTTTTCAGCCAGAAGACTTACATGATCAGCTTCCACTACTGTAAGTTCGGATTAAAAAATGTAAAAAGGGTTGATTATTCAGATAAGTTGTTACATAACCTGAACCATGTTTGCTCTGGCTGACGACTACAATAGATGTCCTTACAACTTAGATTTATATAGAGAGAGAGAACTTCCCAACTAGAGCCATATATTTCTAGTGCATATCTTCTTAGTCTCATAATTCTCAAAACGACTCATTTACAGTTTCAACAATCCACAAAGATGAACCTCGTAGTTCAAAACTCACATTCAAATCAAAGGCAAAAGAAAAAGGGGAATGAAACACAAATCTCTTAAATATTACATTCATCAAATATGTAGATAATAGCAATAACAATAAAGGTCGAAGAAATATCAAGTATCATAATTTTAGCAAGCAAAGAAAAAAAATCACATGATAATCAAGGACAAAAAACAATTTCATTAAATCAAAAACTTGTATAAGAAGATTGCTCATACGAGAAGAAAAAAGAAATAGAAAAGGAAGTGGAATGGAATGACATCAAGTTTTACCAATTTCATGCAGATTACTGGCTTTATACACTGCATCTTGTAATGTAGAAACATACAAAAAGAACAACGCTATGAAACTCTTTCAGGAATCGAATAGTAAATACGCACCTTGCTAGGTTGTTGAGGAGGGGGGAATGGTGTATATGGTTTCTTCTCTTTACTTTTAACCTTCTTTTGCTTAACATTTTTCCTAAACAAACAAAAGGAGTAAATAACTTTGGTAAATAAAAATACAATCACCAAAAAAAGAAAAAAAGACGACAAAGAGTGAATATGCCCTACTTCTTAAATTTGGGAAGAAACCTATCCCAATTTTCATTTGCAAGAGCAGGATCCTTTTCAAGCTCTTTCCTCATCATCAGGATCTACAAATGAGAATCAAGAGAGGTTGAGTACAGAGAAAAAAGTCTATAATATTAATAATAAATACCGAGATACGTACCTTAATATGGTACACGGGATGCATTTTATTTTGAATGCAATCTTCCACTATCTTCCTAACTTGCTTCAAACCTTTAAATGAGCCCATGGCAGCAACAGTGTTCCCCTATTCATTTAGCATCAACATAAAAAAAAAAGTCATTTTATAAATTATATGCGTCTTGGCATAGGACACATGAAAGAAAAGGGAAATTGGATAATTACTTGAACCAGAATATAGCATCCAGTTAGTATTTCAAGTGCCTGCAAGCCATTAAAAATGGGTCAAATAAGTGTATCCAGTATTGAAAAGCATCTCTAATAATTATCGTCTATTCAAAAAATAACAGATAATATACTTTATTTTTAACTACAGAATAGTAGCTAACATATCATATTAAAATAAATAAACACACCTTTAAAGTGGAAGAATTGGGACCTATAAGATGTTGCCTTCGTTTAACAAACCGTTCCTGCATACAATTACACCACCAACCGCTAATTAAATTAATTTTGAGGTCTGTTAGTATTTAAAAAATTTGCACTTCCCTCATAGCCAGTAGAGAGAAAGAAAGAGAGCATTATCCATGAAAGGAATCCATATTACATACAATGTTGCATAACTTCAACTATAATATTTTTGCATGTCATCAGACTACACACCTAAACAATATCCCTAAGTAATTAATCTAAGGTGGGCACAATGTTGAAAATACTTTGAGTTTGAAGACTACTAATAGAAATGAAAGGTGATTTTTTTTTAACTAGGCTCCCCGCTAGATCTTACAATACTTGGAACCAGAAAAATATAGCAATTGCCATAAAGGTACCCAAGAGGGACACAAACCTGAGACCTTGTGGGAGCAAACTGCATGCCGGCTTTTGAAGACTACATGTTCTAACTGATCCATTACCTTATAGAACAAATTTATTAACACTTTAGTCTAGTATTGCTTTCCTGCTTGGGCATTAACATCCTTTGTGTTACACCTTCCAACCTCACAGTATTAAATTTTAATAAAACTGGCTATGACTTCACCAACAGAGACGTAAAACACAACTAAGTGCCTGATTCGTAAAAATTAAGTAGAAAATTTAACTTCTGGGAGATCTAAACAACTAAATATAATTCCAAGAAAAGAGAGATAAATACATATCTGTTTTACTAACAATACCTAAAAAAGACAAGGTCATGATCACCGCAGAAGGACCTCAAATTAAAACGACCTTTTAAGATTAGGCACAGCCAATTGATTTTTGTCCAAAACGAGACTAAGAACCTTGCATCAGTCTTATTAAGATGTTTTTCTTCAAATGTCTACTGTAGATTTTAACCATACACTGTGCACTACAGCAGTTGTTTCTTTCAGAAATAAAAAAAAAGTCAATTATTACAAACAATTTTAACATACACACTATGAGCAAGAAAAAATTTACACATATAAATTGCTCACCTTATTGCGAACCAAACCTCCAATCTTGATGACATCACACTGCATTTCATCATTCAGTATTTTTATAGCCTGCATTGAAATTTTAAAGATGATTATTCAAAGTGAATACCATTAAAGGTACCCTTTGCAACAACATAGTTAAAAATTACCTAATTCAAAAACCTATAGTGGAATTGCAAACACAAATAACAAAAACATGGTAATTTGTACCTGAGCTACGGGCACACTTCTTGATAAAAGCTTAATAAGATCCCTAGCCTTGACAATTATGTATGGGTCTTTAGTCTTTCTGGTAGTTGTAACTGTCATGGAACCGTCAACCTGATCAACAAATATAAAACCGCAATAAATCAACTATTACAATTAAATAAATCTGTCGATAATGCATCAGGGGGCGAAGATTTGTTGTAAAGTATCTATGTTTTGATGCTGCCTGATTTGTAATTTCAGTGATAAACTTGGTGAAGTTTGTTAGTGCTTACAAACTCCTTTGGGTGTAATCTTAGTTCTAAACCATAATAGTACACCAGTGCCATTTCTTATTCAAATAAATAAATCAGTGAACCTGATAGGATTTTCCTATCTCTAATCGCCCAGACAGCAAGAACAAAAGCAAATAACAGTGAAAATAAATGCAGAAATGATGAAGAAATTCAGTTGTATTGATACCCACGCGTTCGAGAGCCTGGTCTCTCCCAAAAGAGGTTACAAAATACCAATTCCAGCCTGGCTAATAATATCTCTTCTACCCTTTTTATATTGTGGTCTACACAGAACTCCTCTGTACCCCACTCCCACCCAATTAATCCTCATATAACTACCTCTACTTGGTGGTTCTAACCTCTTAGTCAGTACTTACCCCGAGCCTTTTCCTCTCTTACCTCTCCTAGTGTATACAAAAGTGATAGGAGGTTTATCAATACCGCCGGCCACCAGTTTCGCCTTGTCCTCAAGGTGAAAGTCTGGAAACTACTTTTGAATCACACGAAAGTCCTCCCAAGTTGCATAACATTCTGGTATGTTCATCCACTTGATCAAGGCCTGCGGTGCTTCCTTCTGAGTTCCTGGCCGAAACTCCAAGACTTCTTCTGGCTTCAAAATCCATTCCACCTCCGCCATTAACTCTAGAGGGAGCTTGGTAGGGTGCTGATTTGGTCCCAGCGCTGTCCTTAGCAGCGAAACATGGAAAACCGGGTGGATTGTGCCATCGGGAGAGAGCCGGAGACGGTAGGCAGCCGCACCAATGCGTTCTAAAATCTGGAAAGGGCCAAAGTATCGTGGTGACAGCTTCTCATTAATCCGCTTGGCCACAGTTCGCTGCCTATATGGCCTCAACTTGACATAGACAAAAGTCCCCACCTCAAAATGCACCTCCCGTCTCTTCTTATCGGCCTGTACCTTCATTTTCTGCTGGGCCCGATGTAGGTTCTGTTTTAATAGCTCCAAAACGTTGTCCCTGTCGCTTAGTGCTTGCTCCACAGCGGATACTTTGTACTGGCTGGTTCAAAACGTACCAATGGCGGGGGGTCTCGGTGATAAAGGGCTTTGAATGGTGTCATTCCAGCAGCCGAATGAAAGGAAGTATTGTACCAATACTCTGCCCAAGATATCCACTTGGCCCATTGATTCGGTTTTGAGCTGATAAAACAGCGTCAAAAAGTCTCCAAGCAGCAGTTTACCACCTCCGTCTGTCCATCCGATTGGGGATGATAAGCTGTACTCTCCTTTAAACTTGCTCCCTGCAATCTCAATAGCTCCTTCCAAAACAAGCTGAGAAACACCTTGTCACGATCTGAAACAATGGAATGTGGGACACCATGAAGTTTGACAACTTCGCTAACAAAACTGGCAGCGACGGTAGTCGCTGTAAATGGATGCCGTAGGGGTATAAAATGCGCATATTTACTCAAATGGTCCACCACTACAAAGATGGAGTCGAACCCATTCGATTTCGGCAGCCCCTCAATGAAATCCATGGAAATATCATCCCAAACTTGGTCTGGAATGGGCAATGGCTGAAGCAAACCTGTCGGTGATTGAGCTAGATACTTACTTTGCTGGCAAATTGCACATTCAGCAACAAACTTTTGAACGTCCCTTCGCATTCCTTGCCAATATAAATCAGCCGCTATCCGCTGAAAAGTTTTAAACACCCCCGAATGTCCCCCTACTGCACTGATGTGATACTCTTGTAACAATAATGGAATGAAAGGGGAAGAGGCCGGTATGACTAATCGCCCCTTAAATTTCAGACAGCCGTGCACCAAAGAATAACCAGCCACTTGCTGCCCCTCCTGCAACTCCTTCGCTATTTTAGAAAGAAAAGGGTCTACCTCTGTGTGCGCTGTTAAATCTGGAATTGACACCACATTTGGAACTGAAATGGCAGCTAAAGCAGCCTCGCAAGGTAGGCGGGATAAGGCGTCAGCCGCTTTATTCTCTAACCCCGGTCTATACTAGATGTCAAAATCATATCCCAGCAGTTTTGTAAGCCATTTTTTATGCTCTAGAGCCACTAATCTTTGCTCCAACAAATACTTCAAGCTGCGTTGATCTGTCCTCACCAAAAACTTGCGTCCCAACAAATAGGGTCTCCATTTTTGAACAGCCAGCACGATTGCCATGAGTTCCCTCTCATAAATGGACTTCATACGGGCTCGCGATGATAGAATCTGACGAGGCGCCCATTTTGCATCAAAACAGCCCCTAAACCAGCCCCCGACGCATTTGCTTCCAACACAAAAGGAACTGAAAAGTTTGATAAGGCCAACACCGGTACTGAACACATCGCTTTTTTTAATTGAAGGAAGGCCGAATCGGCTTCTTGAGTCCACCCATAAGAATCTTTTCTAAGCTGATCCGTCAGCGGCTTAGCGATGCTCCCATAACCTTGTACAAACTTACGGTAATACCCCGTAAGTCCCAAAAAAACCCTCAACTCCTTGATGGATTTAGGAGTGGGCCACGCCTCCATTGCAGCCACTTTGTTAGGGTCGGCAGCCACCCCATTTGCTGAAATCACATGACCCAAATACTCCACTTGTGCTTGAGCGAACATACACTTCTTTCGATTAGCGAATAGCTTGTGGTGACGGAGACGGTCCATGACCAAAATTAAGTGATGCACATGGTCTTCCAAGGACGGGCTGTATATCAAAATATCATAAAAAAAAACCAGTACAAACTTCCTCAAGAAATCTCGAAAAACTTCATTCATGAGAGCTTGAAACGTTGCCGGGGCGTTGGTTAGCCCAAAAGGCATGACTAGGAATTCTAAATGCCCTTCATGTGTACGAAAAGCTGTCTTCTCAATATCTCTTGCCTTGACTCGAATTTGATGGTATCCCGACTTCAAATCCAACTTAGTAAAGACTTGTGCCCCATGAAGCTCGTCCAATAACTCATCTATGACTGGAATCGGAAACTTATCAGCCACTGTTTCACGATTTAGAGCCCTGTAATCCACGCAAAAACGCCAGCTGCCATCTTTTTTTTTAACGAGCAATACCGGGCTAGAAAATGGACTGGTGCTTGGCTGTATAATTCCGGCTTGGAGCATTTCAGCGACTAAACACTCAATCTCATCCTTTTGAACTTGAGCATAACGGTATGGCCGAACGGAGTTTGGACCCGTGCCTTCTTTTAGAAGAATCGCATGTTCGCGAGCCCTCAAAGGTGGGAGATCCGCTGGCATATCAAAAACGGACTGAAATTCGTGTAAGACTGCTACTACTGCTAAAGGCAGTGGCTATTTTTCGCTGGCTGGTTCGGCTGCTAGCTCTCCAAACTATACCCAATATCCTTGCGCTTCTCGTTCGACTGATAATATCATTGCTTTAAGGGAAATTGGAGATTTGCATAAACTAGGGTCGCCTTGTAACGTAATCCACGACCCCGCCATCTCAAACTTCATGACCATTGTCCTCCAATTAACCTGCATATTACCAAGCGTTTCCAGCCACTTAATACCGAGTATCACGTCCGCACCCCCGAGTTCCAGCGGCAAAAAATCAGTGACAACTCGCAATGCTCCCAAATCAAGCTCTACTTGCGCACAAATCCCTTCCGTTCGGACCTTGCCCCCCGTACCCAAGAGAACCCCGTAACAAGTTGTAGCTATAATAGGGATTCCCACTGCTGAAACAATCGCTGTAGAAATAAAATTGTGGGTTGCACCACTGTCAATCAAAACTGTTACTGGTCGTTGCCCGATATGCCCCACTAATTTCATTGTGTGAGTTGATGAAATACCCACCAGAGAGTTTAGAGAAAGGGTGGCCAGCGTCTCTTCAGTGCCACAAAGTTCTCCCGAATCTGGCGATGGGGGTGGCGATTCCTCCAGTTGCATCGAGTCCTCGTCATCCGCGAGTAACAATACGTGGAGAAACTTCTGCTCGTACTCATGGCCTCAGTGGAATTTTTTATCGCAGCGGAAGCAAACTCCACGTGCTCGTTTATCTTGATACTCAGCCTCGGTTAACCGTCGGAAGGAGGATTTCGGCGCCTGAGTAACGCTGTTGCTGGTCGGCGCCGTCGCCTGAGAAGAAAGGGTAGTCGGAGATGAAAGGGGCGGCTTGGCTAGGAAGGGTGGCTGTGTGTTTCTGGGTAATGTAATGGGGCTTAGGGTTTGTTTAGCAAACCCAGATCTAATGGGCTGGCCCGTCTAAATTAATTGATGCCCTTCTTCTATTCTCTGGGCCGTATCCATGATATTGGATAGGCCCACGGGCTGGAGGATATGCAGGGCTGCTTTGATACTCTCTTTGAGCCCACGAACGAAGCTGCCCTCAAGCACGTGGTCGGGCACATCAGGGACCCAAGAAGCCAGCATCTCCCAACGTAAACGATAGTCACGCACGGTGGACGTCTGGGTCACGGACAGCAGCTCCTCCGACACTGAACCCACTGGAGACGCTCGGAAACGAAGCAGTATTTGCTGTTTCAAGTTAGCCCACAATGTAATCGGTCGGCGTTGATTCTCCCACTGAAACCAAGTTAGTGCATCACCGTCCAATCTAATTATCGCCGTCTCCAACATCTGTTGTTCTATCATGTGCATCAGAAGAAAATATCGTTCAGTGCGATAAATCCATCCGTCCAGGTTCTCCCCCGCAAACAACGATAATTCCATTCGAGGTGGTCTGTAATCCTATCCAAAATTTTGTCCCCCTCCATATGTGTACTCCGATGACTGCTGTTGAGGTTCTGGATGTGGGTTGGACGGCTCCCCAATGATCGGAGGCGCTGGGGAAGGATGTCGTGCCCCCTGTTGAGCTGTTCGAGCTCCTGAACAGGTCTCCTCTTCTAGTGCCCGACGTTGCCGGTCGGAATTCATGGCCAACGAGTCCCCCACTGGTTTCCCCGAAGACTGCAATAACTGAGCCAAATGTGCCACCACAAAATCCATCTTCTTCTCCATTGCCGGCAGTCGTAGAACTTCTGTCTTCATCAACTCCAGCTCCTTCGGAAGGTGCTGAAACTCAGATCTTAACTCTTCCAACTCGCGTCTGAAATCTGCCTGCAAGAGCTCAACCCTCTCTTCCAAAACCTCCGTTTGCAGATCCTTCTTCGGCCCCATGCTGATCGAGTGCTCTGATACCAATTTGATAGGATTTTCCTATCTCTAATCGCCCAGATAGCAAGAACAAAAGCAAATAAAAGTGAAAATAAATGCAGAAATGATGAAGAAATTCAATTGTATTGATACCCAGGTGTTCGAGAGCCTGGTCTCTCCCAAAAGAGGTTACAAAATACCAATTCCAGCCTGGCCAATAATATCTCTTCTACCCTTTTTATATTGTGGTCTACACAGAATTCCCCTGTACCCCACTCCCACCCAATTATTCCTCATATAACTACCTCTACTTTGTGGTTCTAACCTCTTGGTCAGTACTTACCCCGAGCCTTTTCCTCTCTTACCCCTCCTAGTGTATACAAAAGTGATAGGAGGTCTATCAGAACCCTAATCATAAAGACCACATCAGCACAAATATTCTCATATATGGTTTGTCAATAACTACTAATGGGCAAAATTTAAAAGAAAAAAAAAGTGATTTTAAACGCTCTTTACTTCAATGACTTACCAAATTTAGTTCACACGAAACACCATGGTCTTTCAAAGCAGACTTCACCTTAGGCCAAATTTCCTGCAAATATTTTTCTAAGCGAGACAATAAATAAGTTCATGTCGCATGAGAAAGTGCAACATATCCAAACTAAATTTTTCTAGTTCAAATATTCATCAAAACATTATAACATTACAATAATATTGAATGTGTGTGTGTATATATATATATATATGTGTGTGACTAGGATTTGAAAAAAAGTATATTCAGATCCTAAAACAATCCACCGATGAAACCCTAGCTAAAGCTTTGAGTTGGCTTAGTTTACCCACATTTTATGAGAAAACAAACAAGAAAGAAGACAGGGAAAAGAAATTACCTAAGTACTGAGGGAACAAGGTGGAGACTTCGAGCATGCCCCCTTCGTTCCAAGAGGGATCAAATTTCTCAATCTTCCAACGATCAATGTTGGGGTCATCATCCCAAGGCTTGGGCTTATCATGCATCCCCTTGTGCTTGTTGGTCTTGACCTCGTGCTCCAAGTCACCATTGTCGTGCTCCATGACTAATTTCTAAAACCCTAGAACAGAAACGAGGCTTATAACTATTGTGATATTTCGTTTGGTATTGATAATAGGGATATTCAAACTATCTGCAATTCTAAAATTAATGCATCATAAAATTAGTTGTTTTTTTCCTTTTACATAATTATGATTAACTCATTATGATAATCATATGCAAACAGCCCATATATATTAAAATCTTAGCCACGAAGAAACCTCCAATGACTGCAACTGCAAAGCCAACCACCATGAGCCATGGACCGATGCCTCCGTTCTCTCCGCCGGCTCCATTCACCACAATCTCAGCTAGAACATTCTCGTTTCCACCCGCTCCATTCACCCCAACCTCGGCTAGAACTAGCTCCAGGGCGTTGGATGATTTGGCTACCGCATTCGGAGGCTAATGATACTCAGCACTCTGACTTGGGAAGTTGGTTTTTCTTGGCATGGCCACCTGATTTGGAGCCATTTTTGGTCTCTGAACTTTTTTTTTAAAAAAGATGGCAGAAATGAGAGTAACGGGAGTTTGTGCATGTATATATATATATGGATAGGAAAGTATTTTGTTTTATATTTGTTTGTTTAAAAGAAGATGGCAGAAATGAGAGTTTGTGCATGTATCACTACAAGAAACAACGTTTTTGCGCCGGCAAAAATCATTGTTTTTGCTGGTGCATTTCAGAAATATATATATATATGTAATTATATAGAGATAGAGAGGAAATAAGCGAAATTAAAATCACAAATATACCATTAATAAACGTTCAATTAGAACACATCCTTGACACAAACTTAAAAATTCAAGTTACATCCAAACAAAAATTACAAACTTAAAATCTAGTTACTACTAATAATACTACACACTATACTACACCTTAGCCACGAAGAAACCTCCAATGGCTGCCACTGCAAAGCCAACCACCATGAGTCGATGCCTCCATTCACCACAATCTCAGCTAGAACATTCTCGTTTCCGCCCGCTCCATTCACCCCAACCTCAGCTGTAACAAGCTCCGGGACGTTGGATGATTTGGCTACCGCATTCGGAGGCTCACGATACTCAGCACTCTGACTTGGGAAGTTGGTTTTCTTGGCATGGCCACTTGATTTGGAGTCATTTTTGGTCTCTGGACTATTTTTTTTTAAAAAAAAAAATTGCAGAAATGAGAGTAACGGGGGTTTGTACATGTATATATATATATAGATAGGAGGGTATTTTGTTTATTTTATATTTGTTTGCTTAAAAGAAGATGGAAGAAATAAGAGTAACGAGGGTTTGTGCATGTATCACTACAAGAAACAACGTTTTTGCCGGCGCAATTCCGAAAACAACTTTCACCGGCGCATTTGGTGAATTGCGCCGGCAAAAGTCATTGTTTTTGCCAGTGCATTTCAGAAATATATATATGTATTTATATAGAGATAGAGAGGAGATAAGCTAAATTAAAATCACAAATCAATTAATATACCATTAATAAACGTTGATAATAGATCATTTAGAACACATTCTTGAAACAAACTTAAAATTCAAGTTACATTCAAACAAAGATTACAAACTTAAAATCTAGTTACTACTACTCAATATTACTACTAATAATACTACACTATACTTCACCTTAGCCACGAAGAAACCTCCAATGGTTGCCACTGCAAAGCCAACCACCATGAGCCATGGACCGATGCCTCCGTTCTCTCCGCCGGCTTCATTCACCACAATCTCAGCTAGAACATTATTGTTTCCGCCCGCTACATTCACCCCAACCCCAGCTGGAACTAGCTCCGGGGCGTTGGATGATTTGGCTACCTCATTCGGAAGCTCACGATACTCAGAACTCTGACTTGGGAAGTTGGTATGTCCTGGCATGGCCACTTGATTTGGAGCCATTTTTGGTCTCTGAATCTTTTTTTTTTTTTGAAAGAAGATGGCAGAAATGAGAGTAACGGGGATTTGTGCACGTATATATATAGATAGGAGGGTATTTTGGGCATTTTGTTTATTTTATTTTATATTTATTTGTTTAAAAGAAGATGGCGGAAATGAGAGTAACGAGGGTTTGTGCATGTATCAATACAAGAAACAACGTTTTTGCCGGCGCAATTCGGAATTGCGCAGGCAAAAACAACTTTCACCAGCGCATTTGGTGAATTGCGCTGGCAAAAGTCATTGTTTTTGCCCTCCTATCTATATATATACATGCACAAATCCGTTACTCTCATTTCTGCCATCTTCTTTAAAAAAAAAAAAGTTCAGAGACAAAAAATGGCTCCAAATCAAGTGGTCATGCCAAGAAAAACCAACTTCCCAAGTCAGAGTGCTGAGTATCGTGAGCCTCCGAATGCAGTAGCCAAATCATCCAACGCCCCGGAGCTAGTTCCAGCTGGGGTTGGGGTGAATGGAGCGGGCGGAAACGATAATGTTCTAGCTGAGATTGTGGTGAATGGAGCCGGCGGAGAGAACGGAGGCATCGGTCCATGGCTCATGGTGGTTGGCTTTGTAGTGGCAGCCATTGGAGGTTTCTTCGTGGCTAAGGTGAAGTAGAGTGTAGTATAATTAGTAGTAATATTGAGTAGTAGTATCCAGATTTTAAGTTTGTAATTTTTGTTTGGATATAACTTGAATTTTTAAGTTTGTTTCATGGATGTGTTCTAAATGATCTATTATGAACGTTTATTAATGGTATATTAGTTGATTTGTGATTTTAATTTCGCTTATCTCCTCTCTATCTCTATATAAATACATATATATATTTCTGAAATGCACTGGCAAAAACAATGACTTTTGCCGACGCAATTCACTAAATGCGCCGATGAAAGTTGTTTTTGCCGGCGCAAACGTTGTTTCTTGTAGTGATACATGCACAAACCCTCATTACTCTCATTTCTTCCATCTTTTAAGCAAACAAATATAAAATAAACAAAATACCCTCCTATCTATATATATATACATGCACAAACCCCTGTTACTTTCATTTCTGTCATCTTCTTTCAAAAAAAAAAAAAAGTCTAGAGACCAAAAATGACTCCAAATCAAGTGGCCATACCAAGAAAAACCAACTTCCCAAGTCAGAGTGCTGAGTATCGTGAGCCTCTAAATGCGGTAGCCAAATCATCCAACGTCCCGGAGCTAGTTCCAACTGAGGTTGGGGTGAATGGAGCGGGCGGAAACGAGAATGTTCTAGCTGAGATTGTGGTGAATGGAGCCGGCGGAGAGAATGGAAGCATCGGTCCATGGCTCATGGTGGTTGGCTTTGCAGTGGCAGCCATTGGAGGTTTCTTCGTGGCTAAGGTGAAGTATAGTGTGTAGTATTATTAGTAGTAATATTGAATAGTAGTAACTAGATTTTAAGTTTGTAATTTTTGTTTGGATGTAACTTGAATTTTTAAGTTTGTGTCAAGGATGTGTTCTAAATGGTCTATTATGAACGTTTATTAATGGTATATTAGTTGATTTGTGATTTTAATTTCGCTCATCTCCTCTCTATCTCTATATAAATACATATATATATATTTATGAAATGCACTGGCAAAAACAATGACTTTTGCCGGCGCAATTCACCAAATGCGCTAGTGAAAGTTGTTTTTGCCAGCGCAATTTGTTTTTGTGTACAGAACAAGCTAATATAGAACAGCTATGAAGTTTAAGATCTTTGATAAACTATTAATTCAACAAAACCACCTCTCATTAGGAAGAGGGAAAAAAAGAAAAAGTCATTCTTGTTTTTCAACCAATCTATGACATTGACAACTCCTTGGGAAATTCTAATCGACTCTCAAATTCATTTCCCAATTCTGGTCACCATTAACATAATAAGCAAATGGGGTTCAGTATTCACACAAGCAAAAGGGGGGAAATGGTTTTGTTGGTGTAATGTAAATGAAGAAACCTGTTCAATTCAAGTCTGAGATGAAGAAGAGGACATGGTTTCTGTCCGGAGATCCTTGACGAGAGCAGCCAAAGCCTCAGGGTTGAGACCCAAATCGCAGAGAGCAATGAGCACAGAAAGTGTGTGACGATCAAGCCCTGTGTCGAGCATATTGGACAGGTGAAACGCTAGGTCAAGAGATTCCCTAGCAGTTTTTGCAGCCTTGGCATCCATGAATGTAAGTCCAAGAAGCTTTGTTCAAAAATCTCAAAATCTGAATGAAACACCAACAATTTCGATTCATCAAGATCTGAATCTTCAGACAAATGAAATAGAATTTAGGAACATAATTGATATGCCACCTTTAATGGGGTTTGGGTAAAAGATTAAACAACCATGAATAATTAGGAAAATATGAAGAAAGGTTAAGATGTAAAAGAAATTAGAACAAACCGGTTTGAGAACGATGGTGAGAATCTTCAAGAAATGAGTTCGATTTCAGAGATTGGAAAAGACGACGTTTCTTCGCTATTAGCTCACCCAAGTCCGCAGATTTAAATGTCGCTGGCTAAGATTTGAGCTTTATAGTCACCTCACCTGCATTTTCCAAGAAAATTAAAAAAAAAAAAAAAAAAAGTCTACTTATCAGTACTCTATAACATCAATTGAAGTGAATTTAAAGTTTTTTTTTTAATCTGAAGGCACATAAATTATGAACTCAAAAGGATGAGTACATGAAAATTTGTGGGATGCATCGTAGTATAACCCATTTGTGTTTTAGTTTTAGTTGTAATTCTATTTATATATATATATATACTAGCAGAAGATTGAAGGGTTTTCACAGATGGTGTCTTACTATCTATCTCCATCTAACAATTAGAAAACAATATACAGATTTAATCCCCAGAGCAGGCAGCACACAACACAATACATACATATGTTTAAGTAATTCTCCAAAGTCCAAACAGCACACTACACAAAATTCAAACTTAGTTCTTAGAACATTAATATATATTTATAGAGAGAGAGAGAGAGAGAGAGAGCGAGAGCAGTTCTAACAATCACAATACAAGATAAATTAACATAAATCAGGTCCAAGAAAGTACCTTTGGCCTAGTCTGAAAGGAAAAGTTTGGCAAAGCGGAGTCGCTGAAAAATTCTGAGTGAAGGAGAAAGAAAGACTGAAGCGGAGGCTGACGGAGACAGAGAGAGATCGAGTCGGAAGGATTGAGAATGAGGTGAGTTGAGGAAGAAAGAGATGGAATTGGAAGGTAGACGGACTTAGTATTGATTGGGCTCATCAAATTGGGCTTTCTCACGGGCTGAAGAAAGTGTTAAAAATCTAAAGGGAAGTTTACAAAAATACCTTAGTTTTTACAAAAAAATACGGAATTTGGAAAAAATTACAAAAATACGGAGGGATATAATCGTAAATATGAATTTGTTTTAAACAAAGTTTACAAGTAATGAGAGGTAAAATGATGAGAGAGAAAATGAAGAGAAAGAAAGTGATGAGAGAACAAATGATATAGTAAGTAATGAGAGATAAAAGGATGAGATAATAACACATGAGAGAGAAAATAAGATGATAAGAAATAATGAGAGAAAAAAATGTGAAGATAGAAAGTGAAAAGAGATAAAATGGCGAGAGATAAATTGATGTGAGAATAAATAATGTGAGATAATAATAATTAAAAAAGTGATGTGAAAAAAAAAATTGAGAATAACATAAAATAATTTTTTGTTGTTCTCAAAATTTTTTGTGTTTTATAACTTTGTTTTTAAAATTGTTTTCTAAAAATAATGTCAAACATCTCTATTTGTTTTCAAAAAACTGTTTTTAGCTTTTCAAAACAAAAAATATCTTTTTTAATTAAGGAGTCAAACCCTCTAAGTAGCCATTGTTAGTGTTTTAGTTAAATTGTATTATTTTTAGTCACAATTTCAAAAAAAAATCTGTACAAACAATTTTAATTTTCAAATAATTTTTTTAACAAATAAGCTATAGTTAGTGTTAAGTTTTTTTTAATTATTGTTGTCAATGGAAATTTTATAATTTTTATGTTAATATTTTTGTTATTGTAAAAATCTTTTTAGTGTATTATGAATATTAATATATACAATTTTATACATGCTATATTTTTTTCGACGCTACAATATTTTGTATTCTTCCTCTTCTTCTGTCGATGGTGCTGCTGGATTTGGTTTTGTTGGTCGATTGTCGGATCTCATCGAGAGCGGGTTAGCTTTCCAACAATCAATCTCCATTGATGCGAACATCATATCCATCTCCATAGGTGGAGCTAGTAAGGACTATTTCAATGACCCAATTGATATTGTACCTTTCCATGACACGAAGAAAGGGGATCTTACTTCGTGCTCAGTTAGGAACGACGACCTTGTTACTTTGCCTATCTAAAGTGTTGCTCCATCTATGCCAAGATAATTCGGATCAACGTCGAAAGCCAATTTGCAAATATTATCAAAACTTAACCTTACCAAAATGTTTTGTAGAACTATAATCTGACTTGTTTCAGAGGCCTTTAGTTAGGATAGTTTTTATAGTATTTTGGAGAGAATTTTTATGGAATTTATATGCATTTTCAGTTATGTTTGTGCAGTATGATGTTTGTGTTTGCTAATGTTTCCAGGAACCTATGCGGAATGGATAAATGGACTAAATTATGGAGATATCTTGGGATTCTGAGCATAAAATGCCTAAATTGGAGAAAGAAAAGTGTAAGAGATTTCTGCTGGATTGATTTTGGCCTTCGACGAGGTTCTCAAGATTGAAAAGGAAAATTTTGAAAAATAATAATAATTTTGAGCTGCGGCGCTACACTATTAGGGCCGCGACTCTGTGGAAGACAGAGAAGGCAAAAGTTGGGTTGAATGACGGTCGCGGCACTGGACTTTTGAGTTGCGACACTATTATTTGAGCAATTTGAGCCACTGTGCAATCAATTTAGGGTTGTGGCGCTTATAGGTGAATAGTTGATGAAATTGATAACCCTATATTTAATCCATTGAATTAGAATTTTATTATTTGAGTTCTTTTATGTTCTTGATACTTATTTCATTTAGTTTGTTTAGTAATTTCTGAAATTTGATCTTCTTAAATCAATTAGAAATAAAGATTAATTATTGGTAGTTAGTAGGCAGTCCATGTAGGTTCAACACTTCACTTAACTATATTGCTTTGTTTGATTGCGTATACTTGCATACTAAAAATCTACAACAAGTTTTTGGCGCCATTGTCGGGGATTGTGTTATTAATATCAAAATAGTTAATCTTTATTCTAACTTGGTTTTTTTTATTATTGTTCTATTTCGGTTGGTGTTTTAATCCTTTGATTTCAGGAAGTATTGGTTTATGCGACGTGTTAAACATCGAGAAATACTATAGGTGATTCCTGAAATAGAAAGAACTTCCAGACATAACTGAAAGAATAAAAGGTTGGAGACTACCATGGCTGAGAATCAAGGGAATCCAACAAACAATGTTGCTAATAATGTTCAAGGGGCAACAACTGCTATTGAGATCCATATTGAACAAGGACCAAGGACACTGAGAGATTTTGTACTTCCTTTTGTCACGGGAGTGAATTCCTTCATCCGACACCCCACCATTGTCGCTAAATACCATGATGGGGGCGGCAATCAAGCCTGGAACGTTTTTACTAAAAGATGTGGTCCTTGAAATCCTAACAGATAAGTGTCAGGGACCACCCCATAATGAAGTCCACGTTAGACATATCTTTTGTGGTCCCCAGGACATACAGAAAATCCACTAATATGTTTCTCGAGGAGACTCCTTGGGCTCTCCTAGATGTCGACGTAAATGTTTCCTTCCCGAACATCTCTTCGGACACCCCGAGAAGTTCTACCCTAAGGGCTTACGGGTGGATCCGAGCTCATCCCTTCTCGGGTAAGTAGCTAATCAGGTTCAGACGACTTCTCGGACGAAGTTGACGCGACAGTATTCTCCCGAGGACTCCTTGGGAAATGAGAGCTTTATGGCCACGTGTCAGGAATTGCTCATGTGGAATTGTCCCTCGAGAAAGACCTCGAATAAGTAACAAGTTTTCTTTTTTAAATATAAATAATAATTTTTTTATAAAAATTAAGATTATGTATTATATATTATATATTATCATAATAATAATATTTTATAAAATTTGAATTTATATTAATATAATTATTAAATATGTAGTATTGAATTAAATATTATTATAATAATGATATTATACAATATTTAAATTTATATTAATATAAGTTTTATAAAAATTAGGATTATATCATGCAATATTATAATAATAATAATAATAATATTTTATAAGATTTGAATTTATATTAACATAATTATTAAATATCTAGTATTGTATTATATATTATTATAACTAAATATAAGCAACGTGCAATATGCACGAAATTTATATTAATGTCATATAAATTTTAAAATAAATATCCTATTTTAATTAAATTATTTATTTATTTTTGTTTAAGCTTATATTTGTTCTATTTTTTGAATTTGGGAGTGACAACAAGATATTATATATTATATGTTTAATGTAATTGTTATACCCAAAAATTGGAGAATGCATCCTAGGAGGCTAAGGAAAATGCATTCTAGGAGAGCTAAGGGGAGTGGTCCTAGGAGACCCCAAAGAGGATGTGGTCCTAGGAGACCCCTAGAGAGTGATCCTAGGAGAACCCAAGGATGAGGTCCGAGGAGAACTCAAGAAAGTGGTCCTAGGAGACCCCAAGGAGAAAGTGGTCCTAGGAGACCCCAAGGATGTGTTTGAGGTAAGCCTCCCAAGGTTTCCTAAGTGTTGGCTCAAACGTGTCTAAGGTAGGTAGCTAAGGAGGAGGAGTCCCATGCAAGTCAAGAGTGGAGACTTAGTTTTTGACAAGGAGAGCCTACACAATGTCCGATCGGACATAGTTGGGAGATGCTAAAGGAGAGTGCCTCAGACTTGTCCAAGGTGAGGTGCCAAGGAGGATGCCTCGGGCCACCTTGGTCCGAGGAGAAGGCCACAAGGTCCGATCGGACCTTGATTGAAGAAGGTATGCTTGGACTTGTCCGAGGTGAGAAGCAAGGGTGTTGCCTCGGACCACCTTGGTCCGAGGAGAGCCAAGCTTATATCACCTTGGTCCAAGGAAAGCTTGAAGGAGTAATCAACATGCACAAGTCCTACCACCATGCACGTTCGACCAGCACTTGCATGGGTAGTCAGTAGGAGGTGGATCAATTAGCTAGAGGAGACTAAGTCAAGGTTCCCAGAGACAGCTTCAACAACATACGCGGGAATCTCTCATTCCTCACTCAAATTGAGGAATTAGTTATATTTTAAATATTTCTTGTAATATAAATATAAGATGAATAATAAAATATCCCTATCTAAAGGGGATATCAGTTGAGTATCCCAGGCCTATAAATAGGGGGCTTATGGGATGAGAGAGGGGCTTCTTTCTGCTTCTTCTTTCTAGAGAGAGAAAATTGGGTCTGTGTATTCTAGAGAGAGAAAGTGCTGATATTTGAGAGAACTCTTGTATTTTCACAATCTGTACTGAAGAAACTCAGTTGGCTCAGTCCATCTGATCTTGAGTATAGATCTATAAATCACAACTCTAAGTGGATTAGACTATTACCGACGATCGGGGCTGAACCACTATAAAAATCCTGTGTGTTATTTACTTTTCTTGTTTATACGGTCTGTTGTCATTTACATTCTCTTGAAGGTTCGTCGTATTTGACGTTCTCACGTCGTTGGCTAAAAACGCAGTCAACAGTAATATTAAATATTATAAGTGAATATTAAATTTAAGTTTCTTGCTAGTTTTAAAAAAAAAAAACAATTTGTTGTTAATTCAGAGTATATTATATTATATGTTTAATAGATGTGATATTATTCTAATAAGTAAGTTTAAGTTTAATTAAATTTGATTTAAGTTATAAAACGTATGATTTTATTATTTTTAAATAATTATCATTGTAAAATATCTCAAAAATATCATATTTTAATTTGTTTCATTATTTATTATTTTAAAATAATTATTATTGTAAAAGATCTTAAAAATATCTTATTTTAATTTGTATAATTATTATTGTAAAATATCTTATTTTAATTTTTTAATTAATTATTTTATTTTATTTAAGTTTAAGGATTTACAAACTACCGTTAAATATAAGAATATTCTGTTAAAGTTAACATTAAAAAAAAAACACTGTTAAAACAAAAAATTCTCGTTATGTACACATTTATTATATAGAATAGATATATAGGTAAATATTGTAATTATTTAAAATATTTTATAATTTTTTTTTAATTTTGAATAATTTACAGTACCAAAAATGTAGTTTAAACATTTATTTCACACGCATATAGAAAAAAAATAAGTACGAGTACAACCTACTTTTTAAATCTTGTTTTCAACAATATAAATTTGTCAGAACTTCCAAAAAAATTTGCAGGGTGCATTGTAGTTTTGTTCTTATTCCAATAAAGTTCTATAAAAAAAAACTATTTACATATAGAAAATACAAGGGGTAGGTGATCATTGGAAGAGATATGGTACCTCTTTGTTGTTGCCAAAGTTGAAGTCGCGTTGCTGTCAAAGACGGAGTCCTGCACTTTTGCTACCGTAGACGAGAGAGAAGAGCGTGGAGAGAGGCGTTGAACTGAAGAGAAGGGAGAGACAAAATGGATTGCCTACCTAGTGCTCTGCAAAGTTGAGAACTTCAGAGAAAGTCGAGAGAGAGAGGAGAGAGCAGCAACATATAGAGGTGCATACGGGTCGGGTTTTGGGTTTTGCGGGCTTCGAGTGGGAAAGTAGGATACCAAACACGCTCCGAAGTTTTCGGTTTTTTTAGTGATTTCGGGTTTCGAGTTTGGTCAAGTTACGGGTGGGATTGATAAAAAAATTGGCTTTGGGCCGAAAATGGGAATGGGTAAAAAAAAAATCAAAAATACTATTTTTTTGACACTTTTTTAATTTTTTTTTTATTTTTCACATGTTTTTTTAACTTTGTTATTATTTTGGTAACGTTGATTTTTTACAAATTGGGTCGTGGTATGATAAGTTTTTTGTCAAAAATGCATTAATTTTTTCGAAAATTAATTTTTTTTAATTATGTTCGTGTTCGGGTCCCGTGTGGCCTTAGTTTCAAAACCTGACCCAAACCATGTCAGGTTTGGACTAGATTTCACCCGAATCCGACGGATTTTGCAAAAAATCAAGTTTTTGGGTTGCGGGTTTTACGGGCTTTTTGGGTCAAATGTTCACCCCTAACGACATACCAAGAAAGAAAGGGGAAAGAAGGAGGCAGACGCAGAGGCAAACTTAGTAATCGTATAACTTAGGGTTTTTTTAAAAAAATATATAAATTTAATTATGTCTATAATATATTAATATATGTAAATGTATTAAAAAAATAGTAAGTTCTTAATTGGACGGGTCGGGTTATATTGGGCGGATTGTTAATTATGTTTAACCCGTCCAATGTAACAATTGGGCGGTTTAAACTTTTGTCGATTTATTCGAGTTGCGTTTTTTGACGATTTTTTCAGATTGGTTTGGGCGGGTTGTAAAAATTTATATACAGCCCTACAAGGGGGTGCACCATAGAAACTCCCTAAAACTTTTTATTTTTATTTTTTGTTCAGAGTATTTTTACGATGCACCTCCTCATGTTTTTGGCACGTTGATAGTTTTAATCTCAATTTTTTTATGTAATAGTGTAGATTATAGTTATTCAATTCATAATTTACTATGTCTAAAACAAGGTTCAAACAAGAAGTCTCAAATGCGAATAATAATTAAAAAAAATACATGCAACAAATTGTTTGAACAATACAACACAATAAATTATTCAAAATATCTCAAAAATTTGCGACATATCTTACATAACTACAATATACACCAACGTGAAAAAAAAATGAGATTAAAATTATTCGTGTGCTGAAAACATTTTCGGTGGGTTTGAGGTTATTTAGTTAGAAATAATAATAAAAGGGTATATGTTTAGTAATGTGGGACTCATGGGAGTGGAGTTTCCAAGTCATTTGATCCAACTTTGTGAACATAAATTTAAAAAAAAAAAAGTCTTGTTAATCAAATTTAAAGACATGAAAAGTTTTAAACAGTATTTATTATAAAGCATTGAATTATTCAAGAATAAATCATCACATGAGTGAGATTTTTGCATCATGGAATAATGGATTTAATAAGCAAATCAAATTCTAAACTTTGAGATTGATTTTAAGAAATCAAACCCTAAACGTTAGAGAAGACAGAATAACGATTAATTGATGAAAAAGATCAAAAAGACATCATGAAACCTTTATAACGATTAAGTCGACTAACCTTTCAATATTCAGGGACCATAAAACCATAACAATTACTATATTAGTGTCAAAAATTTTAGAGTATCTCATAACAAAGATCTCAAAACCATGTATGTTCTCAGTTACAATGAACCATATCACCAATGTAACATAGTAGTTAGTTAAGAATGGTTGTGTTTGGATTTCTTTTTCTTAGGCTTTTCTCCAGCTTCTGCTATATATGCCTCTGCATCCACATTCTCAGCCAATTTTTGTTTTCCAAACTCCTTGGCTTTTTTCTGTCAAAGTAAAATAGTTAAACATTCCCAATTGCAGCTTGTAAACCATTCTTATTCTGACAAAACCAAATAATTTTTCATTATAAATAAAATACACTCGTTATCTAATTAATTACCTTTAAGGACTTGGCCATTGCAGCCACATCTTCGTTGTCATTATTTTTCGAGTTGCCATCCTGCCTTATAGGCTCCTGAAACGTATACACCAATATTATATGTCCTTCTCAGAAGGTGAGAAATGGGTGTTACATTATCATTATTTAATACCTCAGGGGCAATATATGCAGCGTCTCGTTTTCTTTTGCTTTCAGCAGTCTTCTCCGCTTGCTGCTCCTGCTTCTCCTGCCACTTCTTCGCCGATTTTGTCTTATCACTCAAGAAATATTCTCCAGTTTCCAGTTGCATATCAATCTGTTTATATATTTTTCAAACATGACTGTTATTACACTTGACACTTATCCCTTTAAAATAAGGAAAATCCCAATTACAAGTATGAGTGCATCCACAATCAGAAAAAAAGGCTAACATGCACAAATCAATACGAGACGATTGCTCATACGAGAAGAAAAAAGAAATAGAAAAGGAAGTGGAATGGAATGACATCAAGTTTTACCAATTTCATGCAGATTACTGGCTTTAAACACTGCATCTTGTAATGTCGAACATAAAAAAAGAACAACGCTATGAAACTCTTTCAGGAATCGAATAGTAAATACGCACCTTGCTAGGTTGTTGAGGAGGGGGGAATGGTGTATATGGTTTCTTCTCTTTACTTTTAACCTTCTTTTGCTTAACATTTTTCCTAAACAAACAAAAGGAGTAAATAACTTTGGTAAATAAAAATACAATCACCAAAAAAAGAAAAAAAGACGACAAAGAGTGAATATGCCCTACTTCTTAAATTTGGGAAGAAACCTATCCCAATTTTCATTTGCAAGAGCAGGATCCTTTTCAAGCTCTTTCCTCATCATCAGGATCTACAAATGAGAATCAAGAGGGGTTGATTATAGAGAAAAAAGTCGATAATATAAACAATAACTACCGAGATACGTACCTTAATATGGTACACGGGATGCATTTTATTTTGAATGCAATCTTCCACTATCTTCCTAACTTGCTTCAAACCTTTAAATGAGCCCATGGCAGCAACAGTGTTTCCCTATTCATTTAGCATCAACATAAAAAAAAAAGGCATTTTATAAATAATATGCCTCTTGGCATAGGACACACGAAAGAAAAAGGATTGGATAATTACTTGAACCAGAATATAGCATCCAGTTAGTATTTCAAGTGCCTGCAAGCCATTAAAAATGGGTCAAATAAGTGTATCCAGTATTGAAAAGCATCTCTAATAATTATCGTCTATTCAAAAAATAACAGATAATATACTTTATTTTTAAGTACAGATTATTAGCTAACATATCATATTAAAATAAATAAACACACCTTTAAAGTGGAAGAATTGGGACCTATAAGATGTTGTCTTCGTTTAACAAACCGTTCCTGCATACAATTACACCACCAACCACTAATTAACTTAATTTTGAGGTCTGTTAGTATTTAAAAAATTTGCACTTCCCTCGTAGCCAGTAAAGAGAGAGAGAAAGAGAGCATTATCCATGAAAGGAATCCATATTACATAGAATATTGCATAACTTCAACTATAATATTTTTGCATATCATCAGACTACACACCTAAACAATATCCCTAAGTAATTAATCTAAGGTGGGCACAATGTTGAAAATACTTCGAGTTTAAAGACTACTAATAGAAATGAAAGGTGATTTTTTTTAACTAGGCTCCCCGCTTGATCTTACAATACTTGGAACCAGAAAACTATAGCAATTACCATAAAGGTGCCCAAGATGGACACAAACTTAAGACCTTGTGGGAGCAAACTGCATGCCGGCTTTTGAAGACTACATGTCCTAACTGAGCCATTACCTTATAGAACAAATTTATAAACACTTTAGTCTAGTATTGCTTTCCTGCTTGGGCATTAACATCCTTTGTGTTACACCTTCCAACCTCACAACATTAAATTTTAATAAAACCAGCTAAGACTTCACCAACAGAGACGTAAAACACAACTAAGTGCCTGATTCATAAATATTAAGTAGAAAATTTAACTTCTGGGAGATCTATTCAACTAAATATAATTCCAAGAAAAGAGAGATAAATACATATCTGTTTTACTAACAATACCTAAAAAAGACAAGGTCATGATCACCGCAGAAGGACCTCAAATTAAAACGACCTTTTAAGATTAGGCACAGCCAATTGATTTTTGTCCAAAACGAGACTAAGAACCTTGCATCAGTCTTATTAAGATGTTTTTCTTCAAATGTCTACTGTAGATTTTAACCATACACTGTGCACTACAGCAGTTGTTTCTTTCAGAAATAAAAAAAAGTCAATTATTACAAACAATTTTAACATACACACTATGAGCAAGAAAAAATTTACACATATAAATTGCTCACCTTATTGCGAACCAAACCTCCAATCTTGATGACATCACACTGCATTTCATCATTCAGTATTTTTATAGCCTGCATTGAAATTTTAAAGATGATTATTTAATGTGAATACTATTAAAGGTGCCCTTTGCAACAACATAGTTAAAAATTACCTAATTCAAAAACCTATAGTGGAATTGCAAACACAAATAACAAAAACATGGTAATTTGTACCTGAGCTACGGGCACACTTCTTGATAAAAGCTTAATAAGATCCCTAGCCTTGACAATTATGTATGGGTCCTTAGTCTTTCTGGTAGTTGTAACTGTCATGGAACCGTCAACCTGATCAACAAATATAAAACCGCAATAAATCAACAGGCAAATCAACTATTACAATTAAATAAATCTGTTGATAAGGCATCAGGGGGCGAAGATTTGTTGTAAAGTATCTCTGTTTTGATGCTGCCTGATTTGTAATTTCAGTGATAAACTTGGTGAAGTTTGTTAGTGCTTACAAACTCCTCTGGGTGTAATCTTAGTTCTAAACCATAATAGTACACCAGTGCCATTTCTTATTCAAATAAGTAAATCAGTGAACCCTAATCATAAAGACCTCATCAGCACAAATATTCTCATATATAGTCTGTCAATAACTAATATTGGGCAAATTTTAAAAGAAAAAAAAAAGGTGATTTTAAACGCTCTTTACTTCAATGACTTACCAGATTTAGTTCACACGAAACACCATGGTCTTTCAAAGCCGACTTCACCTTAGGCCAAATTTCCTGCAAATATTTTTCTGAGCAAGACAATAAATAAGTTCATGTCGCATGAGAAAGTGCAACATATCCAAACTAAATTTTTCTAGTTCAAATATTCATCAAAACATTATAACATTACAATAATATTGAATGTGTGTATATATATATATATGTAACAAGGATCTGAAAAAAAGTATATTCAGATCCTAAAACAATCCACCGATGAAACCCTAGCTAAAGCTTTGAATTGGCTTAGTTTACCCACATCTTATGAGAAAACAAACAAGAGAGAGGACAGGGAAAAGAAATTACCCAAGTACTGAGGGAACAAGGTGGAGAAGGTGGAGACTTCGAGCATGCCCCCTTCGTTCCAAGAGGGATCAAATTTCTCAATCTTCCAACGGTCAATGTTGGGGTCATCGTCCCAAGGCTTGGGCTTATCATGCTTCCCCTTGTGCTTTTTGGTCTTGACCTCGTGCTCCAAGTCACCATTGCCGTGCTCCATGACTAATTTCTAAAACCCTAGAACAGAAACGAGGCTTATAGCTATAGCTATTGTGATATTTCGTTTGGTATTGATAATAGGGATATTCAAACTATCTGCAAGTCTAAAATTAATATATCATAAAATTAGTTTTTCTTTTTCATTTACATAATTATGATTACTTCAACTCATTATGATAATTATATGCAAACAGCCCATATATATTAAAACCTGATAATTTGTAAAGATGCCCAACAACATCACATTAAGCAGCAAGGAACTGAGAATACACACAATTAAGGTTCTGGGAATCTACACAAGGACTTAGTGTTGTGTTGCCCAAAAAAACATCAAGCAATGAATTAAAATGTCTCTTCAGTTCAGGTCTCCATAACATTCCTCACATTTTTTTTTTATTATTATCAGAAGAACGAACGAACGAAAGTTATTTAACGAGCGAGCAGTTTTGCAGGCAGAGAAAAGGCAACCAAAGTTCGATTAGAGGAAGTAATCAAGCAAGTATTTACTCTCATTCAAGCAAGGTATCAGTACATCGAACTGTGAAGTTGAAAAACTCACTCGAAGATTCGAAAGATAGTAAAAGAAAGTTCCAAAAACAACGAGTGCATGATATACTTTTCTATTGTACTTTTTGGAATGTAGATTTTTTTGTTACAGATATGATTCACTTATCTATTATACAAGTAATAGTGTAATACTATGACTGACCTCGGTGACAGAGAAGAAGGTGCGCCGCCGACGCCAAGGAGAAAGATGCCGCGAGCGCCGCCGAGGAGAGAGGGAAAGGATACCTGCAGTCCGAGCGGCCACTGCCCTGCGCTGCCGCTGATAGTAGAGACTTAGGGTTCGAACCGTCGGAGAAGGAGGGTCGGGGTCGGGGTCGGGAGGCGACTGTGAGAGCCTCTGTGTTTGTGGAGTGATATAAGAGAAGCCTAACTAATAAATGGGATTATTCAAAATAAATAATAATAAATTGGCTATTGGGATTTCTAGAATCTTGGGCTATAGAAATTGAGATTTGGAATTTTTTTTTTTTTTTTTTTTTTTTAGGAAATTACATTTTATATGAAATTTTGTATAGAGTATACAAAAATATAGTTTTTTTCAAAAAAAAAGTTAATTTATAGTATGTTTTAAGAATTTTCACTTTTATGGGTTTATTTTCCTATATCTTTGTATAAAAATTGGTTTATGTGATAGTTTTACCGTTAATCAAGTTTTATTAATTTAGAATGGTATATTTGTAATTTAATTATTATTTGTTTAGCTTATTTGTTTTTTTATATTATTTTTATGTGACTGATTTTATATTACATTTTTCTTTGGTTGTTTTGCAATTTTTTTCTTTTTTTTTTTAAATATGAATTGTGTTTACTATTATTTTTTATTTATTGTAAACATATTTTTCCTTTTTTTTAGATTGTACGTTTCTTTTTCAAATCATAAGTAAGGTGACCAGTTACTTGATTGAATTTTGATAATTATGTAAACAAAATTCTAGAGCTAGGTTAAATAACATGTACCATGATAGGTAACCAGCTACCCTAAGAGAAGTAATCTTCTGCTATAAGAGGGGTAACTAGTTACCGTAAAAGGAGTGATGGGTTACTCATATTAAAAAAACATCAAATTTGAAGGAAAAACAGTAAGAACACTTCATTGAAAAATGAAAAATAATTAACTATAATTTTAGTAACATAGGTAACTAGTTACCATAAAAAACTCATAAATATACACACACATTACAACATGAAGGTAACCAACCCTAAAAATATGTACATACAAAGAGAAAGGGTTTTTGTGGCTTGGGTTTGAGAGGAAGAAGAGTGGAATGCTAATTTTACAATAGTACCCATGTTTGGCTGATGTGTTTTGGTTTTAAATTTAGCTTCCATATTTAGTTAACTAGTAATTATGTTTCCCATATTTTATCTATTTCTTTAATAAATTTTCCCATACAAATTAACAAAAGTATAATTCTCATATTTTTGCACATTGATGGTACAAAAGCCATATTTTTTTTAAATTCTTTTTTTTTTTTAACAAATGACCAATTTCATATATGAGTAATTATTTGTGCACCTAAAATATCCACACAAACATTAACACATGGTGATGTGACATTATTTTTTGAAATAGTGGGTCTCAATTTTAATAAATATGATTGACTAGGTTAAACTGACACATCATTGTGTATAATGTTTGGGTGCATATTTTGGGTTCACATAACATTACTCTTTCATATATATATAGATATATATATATTGGTTCTCACATATGGTAGAATTTATTCAAACCAAAATGAATTAATCATCTATTGAAAGTAATGACTAATCCTAAAACCAGTACCTAGATGTAGTATTTAAATACCAAAAAAAATATTGACATGAAAATTACCTAAAGTTGCTAAACTGTAGTATTTAAATTCCCAAACTTTTTTTCTAGTGGCAAAAATATCCAATACAACTCGCAAACGTTTTTTTTTTTAATTTACAAAAATATTTTGAATTTAAAAATATATATACTCATATTAAAAAAATCACAATATTATGGATTTTTTTAATGCTAACTTTATTGACAAAAAATAAAATTACACCAAATATGATATTTTTTTAAAACTTTGAAAAATATGGTAGAATTTTTTTTTCTTAAGTTTCTTATGGCATATTTTTATAGGATTTTTTTCCCCATATATTTATAATATTTTATTTGTATACCATATTTTATTTTTTATACCGTTTTAGTAGCTAGTTTTAATATGTTTTGAAGTTATTTTTTATAATTTTAATTTATTTGTAATATTTTTTTATCATTCATAATTTATAAAACATTTTTTTTACATTATTTTTTGAAGAAAAAAAACAGAGACCTTGATCTCCATGCTTTTTATTCCCATTTCTTCTTCTTTTCTTCTATTTTTTATTTTCTTAAATTAATATTTTCTCCGCAGTAATCGGTTATCACTATCAAAATAATTTTGATGTTTTTTTTGTGGTAACTAGTATGCCACTGTCAAATTTTTTTAGTGATACGTGGTAACTGGTTACAACTATAAAAATTAGTTTTATTTTTAAGTTGTATTGTAGTAACTGGTTACAACTATAAAATAGTTTTGATTTTTTTTTTTTGTAGTAATAGTATGCCACTATCAACTTTTTTTAGTGATGTGTGGTAAATGTTAACAACTATAAAAACTAGTTTTATTTCTTAAGTGATGTGGTAGTAACTTGTTACAACTATATAAAAAAAAAATTGATCTTTTTAGTAATGTACAATTATCAAAATACCAACTGAACTGTAACTAGTTACTAAATAAGATTTGGATAAAAAAAATGATATGAAAAAATATAAACTAAATTGATCATGAAGGTAACTGGTTACAGCTAGGTAAAAAAAAAATAGATGTGAAGAGAAAAAACCAATTGCAATGGTAACCAGTTACTTAGTCAGACCTAGAAAAAAAAATAGGATCCAAATAAAAAATCTAAACTAATCACAATCTTAACTAGTTACAACTAGGTTTGAAAGAAAAAAAAAACAGTCGACATGGTACTTGATTGTTTAGACAGGTGTGAAAACAAAATCAGATCTAAAATATATATAAATTGATCATTATCATAACTGGTTACAGTTAGGTCTAAAAAAATCAAACATGAATAAAAAGAATCAGTTACCATGGTACCTTATTACTTAAACAGATTTGAAAAAAAAAACAAATTTGAACAACAAAAATCTGAAACAGATCGTGATACAACTAGGTATCGAAGGAAAAAAAATCAAATATGAAGTGCAAAATCATATATAAAAAAGAACAAGAATAAAACAAATCTGAAGAAGAAGAACCATAGGGGCAAAGGTGTGTCGCCATCGGGGGTGAGGGCGGAGGAGGAATCGTCGGTGAAGGGTTGACAAGAGGGAACCAAATAGGGGAGAAGAGAGGAAGAAATGAGAAAAGAAAGAAAGATATCACGAAGGGGAAAGGAGGGAGTAAAAGAGAGTTTTATGTAATTATGTTTATAGTAATCTATTTTTATATTTTATGGAATTGTCATATTTTGTATAATTACATTTTTTTCCTATAAATATAATCTATGTTTATTTTTCTCATTTTATGTAAACTTCTCTTTTAAAAAATATACAATAGAAAAATAGTTTTTTGGTAATTTGTTTTGTGAATAATAGTTATTATAATAGATATAGCACACAATTTTGTAGATAAAATATACATAGACTGATTTTGTAAATAAAAATACATTTGTAACTTATAGAACTAATTTCTTAATTAAAAATATATTTTTATAATTAACATTTGTGAACATGATTGGTGAATTCAGTTAAACATTTATGAAACTAAGTTTATAGAAATGCTACATTACATAAAAACTATTAGATTTGTAACTAATGTTTAAAAATAAATTATCCAGATTAAAATAAAAAAATTATTGTGCGTCAAGAAATTTAGAAAGGTGACGAGCTAAAGTAGTTATATGGCTAGGTTTTATTTTTCTTGAAAATCCAAGTTCAACCTTGCAAAGAGGTTGTCGTTCCGATATCAAAGTTGGCAGGAAATGGTGGTGTTGCAAGCTTCAGCTGCCCATCCATAGTAGTTGGCATCGAGTTAAGCAGCGATACTTGGAGGTTGGGGGTTGCAGCGACTGGTAGACATGATGGGCTGGTGTGTGTTGACGTGTGAGCAACAAAGGATAGTCATTTGGTGTTATATTATTTCATATAATATAAGATTAAATAATGTGACAAAATGTGATTTGTCACACTTTGTAACATATAATTGAAAGTTACAAAATTTGACATGTGTGTGCCTGATGGCTGTCGTATACCACACAAATTTAACAATTTTTTTTTTCAATACTTCCAATTATTTCAGTATAATAGCAAGCACAGGTCGAACCCACGAGGACTATCGTTCACTTTATTATTCAAGAATTAACACTAAAACTTAAAAGGGGATTTTGATTTTTAACTCAAAATTAAATAGCATAAACTAGAAAGCAATTAATGATTGATATTACGATACTAAGAAGCATTAAATGTTAATCTCCACCCTCAACAATCATTCCTAATCACTAATAATAAATATTATTCTAATTTCTCAATTAAACTATTAACCCCGCAGATAACGCTGAAGCAGTCAATTATCCCAGTCTCCCTATTATAAGTAATCAAGGCGAAGCGCTCAATAATTAACTCTTTTATCTAAGCAATAAATCTATGAAGCATGCAATCTATATTTAACTTAGATAAAACATTAAGTCCTATGGAAACAAGTTAATCTAGGCAATAAATTAATGAAGCATATAATTCATTTAACCTAGGTTCTATTTTTCATCACAATCAACAATTCTTTTGACATAACTATCAATTGTAATTTATCACATACACTTAGAATCATAAACTATTAAATGAGTAGTAATTCTAAGATGACAATTGAATAATGTAAAACCTTAATTAGTTGGCCACCTAACAAGAAATTACAAGGTTCATAACATTCAATTGGTAAAATAGAAACAATCTAATATTGAGAGAAATTAAAGAACAATATTCATTATCAATAATCAAGAATTCATGTCTTGGGTTTTGAATTAACCCTTAACCTAAAAAGAACCTACTCCATAATTGTAATCACAATCACAAACATAATTATAATTAAAATTAAAGAGATTAAGGGAAGAAAATAAACTAGATTGATGAACAAAAGTAATGTAGTCTTCTCTCCAGCCATTTCTCAATCTTTTTATCTCTTAAAACCGTAATAAAGATCCCTCTCAAAGTAACCCTAACCATCCTTTATAATCTCAATTAAATTCTAATTAAAAAGTAATAAAAGATCTGAAAATGACGTCGCAAGCCGCGACCTGAAAAATGCGAGCCATGGCCTAGAACAAAATCTGTGCCTAAATCTGTCCCTCAGGTAGCAGCCTGGAAATTACGCGCAGCGGCCTCTCACCATAGGCAGTAGCCTGTCTGGAAGAAAAAATTCTGAAAGTGTAATTTCCATTTAAAGTGCCGCGGCCTACCTCCAATTTCTTCAATTCTTGATCTTAGATAGCTTCCACGTTGCCACCACTTCCATATTTCAATCTCGAAAGCTTTGAATACTCCTAAAACTTTATTTTAACTACACTTGCCATCAAAATGTCAGATTTATCATCATAAAACGCAACGTAGAAAATATGTTGTAGAATCACGAAACTTAGTGAAAACTATTAAAAATGCTATCATAACACCATCAAAGCATAGAAAAACTTAACAAATATTAATACAAAAATGACCTTATCTGTGCCAAAATATGACATATTTTGGAGTTACAGAATCAGTTACAAATTTGTAACTTCCAAATATTATCCAATAATGTGTAGACTATGTATTACACATTTGAGTTTGAATTTCACAAAACCGTTATGAAATATGGTTGTTGGAGACATATTTTTAACTCTCATTAGGTGTATGGAGGTTACAAAATCATGTGAGAAAGAGTTTGGAACGTTTTGGAAAAATTGAAAATTTTGTTGCTGAAAATTGCATGTGGCCACAACCATTGATTATCATTGGCCGTGGCCACTGATACTCCTGGGCACGACTAGTGGTGCTGACAACAAATTTTTCTTTTCGGTTTTTTCCAATTTGAACGGTTCTAGCATCCCAAGTAACTCTAAAATCTCAATTTTAATTCCATAAACATCCAATTAAACATTGGTAACAACCATGGGGATTAGTGGAATTTGAAATTCAAAGTGTATCTCAAACTCTATAAATAGGAGTCTAATGCTCACTTGTAAGACAACTCTATTTCTATCCACTAGAGCATTTGACTATAAATACACCAAAATGTTTGATTATTCCAGAGAGTTATTTCAAATATTGAGATAATCCTTTAGTACTTGAGATACGGAGATTTTTCAAAAGCTTATTTCCCTTAATGCTTATTTCACTAAGAGAATCCCTTAATGCATTGGGGATCACCAATGGGTTAGCATTCCTGTATTGCTTGATGATTGTGCATAGAAAGAGATAGTGGCATATTTTGTAAATATATTAGTTTGTTGTATAAATCGATTTTTTTATGAACTAGAGTGTTATGTAATATTTTTTAAAGGGATTTTTATTAAAATATTACAAAATACATGGCATTTTGACAATAAAATTTTCTTATGAATTTTTAAAAAAAAATTCTAGGTCTTATTTGGCTTAATCTTCCAACAAACTTATAAGAATTCCCATATTTCCATATGTATAACCCTCCAAATAAAAAAGAATCGGCCTAACTAAAGAAATAATAATAAGTTGGCTCAATCTAGTCGTCCACTCCTCTAACAATTAAAATTAATTAAAAAAAATGCAATATAAAGTTTTAAATTCACAAGATTCATTTACAATTTTGATTAAATTTGTGTTACCTAATATCACAATAAAAGTTAGTTAATGTGCAAGTCTAGCAAAAAATAAAGTGATGTTAACATTCAATTTATGAGTTGAATTTGATTATGAAATTATTATTTTTTCCAAATTTTCAAATCGCATCAAAGTAATCATCAGTTACTAATTTTCTCAATTTTAGAGAGATAATCGGTTTCTGGCCTACAAAAAGAAAATATAAAAAGTGGTTACTAATTAACAAGTATCATAATAGTATCTACATACTAATATTTTTAGTGATAAAATAGTATTTTGTTACTAATTTTTCAATAATAAGATGGTAACATGTTACTAATATAGTAACCATATTAAAACTCGGAACCTATCACCACTACAAAAACTTAAAATATTATGAACCAATTGCTAAACTAGAAAAACCAGCAAAAAACAATATCATAGCGACTAAAAATAATATAGTAACTAGTTACTAATATTTTTAATAATATCATGGTAAGAGGTTACAAAACAAAAAAAATGAGGGAAAAAACTAAGATTAATTACAATAACTACTTCAAAAGCAAAAGAACTGTAATAAGATGTTAAAAAAAGTCAAACAACGTGTAGCAAAACTAAAAACATGCAAAAACCAGCAAAATTAGCTACTAAACCATAGCAAACTATACTAATAATATGAGTAACTAGTTACTAAACTAGAAAAAGAAAATTCCAAATATAAAAACCAAGCACAAAAACGCTAATTAATAAGTTTTTAAGGCATGGTTAGATTATAAAAAGATAAAAACAAGCCAAAACACATACAAAATAAAAAGACCAATTGAAAATAAAAGTTGAAATAGAGAAACAAAATAAAAAATAAAAGAAAAAAAATACAAACGGAAAAGAATATGAAAGTAACAGATCAAAGCCAAACAAAAGTGGAAGAAAGAGAAGAGGAGAAGAAGGAAAAGAAAACAATGTTCTAAAAAAATTATAAATAAATATATTATTAAATATTAAAAAAAAAGAACAATATATTTAAAAGGCTTTTTTTTATTTGTGTACTATAATGGTGTATGAAATATTATAGTAATACCATAAATTCTTAATAACAATATATAACACAATTTGAATAATATATACGTGTAATCAAGTCCATTATAGAAACTTTTATTTTTAGCTTTTCTCATTACATAATAACTTTCCAAATATGATTAATATTATTTAAAAATCTATTAAATAAAAAATACGCTATTTAGGATTTTTACCATCGAATCATAACTAGGCTGATAATTCGTGTAAACATGTCATATACGTGTCATTATGATTGTGACATGACACGATTAAGGTAAATATGAATATGGCACAATTATTAAACGTATAAAAAATGTGAACACGACACGAACACGATAACATGATTATGACATGATTAATGTGTTATGATACAACACGAAATTGACATAATTAATCATAACTATATAAAATATTATAACACATATGATAATTATTCACGTTGACACGACACGACATGATTAAGGTAAACACGAACACGACACGATTATTAAACATGCTGAAAACTCAAACATGAACATGTCACAATTATTAAACGTGTTGACCTGTGAAATTGGCCAACGGTCGTATGTATAGTATACGACACCTTTTGAATGAAATAAATTGAATAAACGACAGAGTACGATTATCTTAAATAAACACACAATAATTTTATAGTGGTTCATACCGTGTTAAGATGAACAGTAATGACCTAATCCACTTTGCTTTTAGTATTGAATCACTCGACAATTACATTGTGGAACCAAAGTATTCACTCATTCTCACTTGCCCAAAATTTCTCCCCAAATGTTCTTTAGATCTCCAAAATTCCAGAAAAAGCAATCCAGAAAAGAGAGTCCCCCAAAGTCCTATTTATGAAGCCCTGGGTCCTTTATTTATAGTACCCAGGGGCTGTTACATGGCCAGTAGTACTGGGATCGTGGCTTGGTACACGATTATCAGGTAGTGGAGATACGTGTTCACCTCCCAATAATTATGAGATCGTGGGTCTTCTCGTTGTTTCTCTAGATCGCGGTGGATAATGTACGATAAAAACCTCTGAGGAAGATGTTAAGCCTCTGTTGGTATGTGAGACTTAGGTGTTAGGCCCGATGACCCGGGCTTGGGTGCTAGGCCTGTAACCTTCTGGGTGCTGGACCTGTTGATCCTCTGGGTGCTAGGCCTGTGACCTTCTGGGTGCTAGGCCTGATGATCTCAGTTTGAACGAGAGTGAGTATTTCTCAGTGAAGTGTACTTAGGGGTTTGAGCCGACCACCCTATGAAGAATAGGGTGGGCCGACCACCTAGGTGGTTATTGAGCATGTTAGGCCGACCACCCTAGGGGTTGGGGTCAGGCCGACCACTCCTAGGGATCCTTGGGCATACTGGGCCGACCACCCCTGGGGTAGGGGTCAGGTCGACCACTCTCTTGGACACACTAAGGACAACCACCCCTGGGGTAGAGGCCAGGCCAACCACCCCTAGGGCTCTTGGGCCTGCTTAGGCCGAGGGTCAGGTCGACCACCCCTAGGGGTTTAGGCTTGGTCGACTTCCCCATAGTTCCTGAACCTATCTTTTTTGCCCGTCGGTCTTTTCTCAATACTTTATCATTTTTTCCCTGATTTATGATGTCACGTGTCGCATTCTCATTCGCCACGTCATCCTCGTATTTTTTAGGGATAACAAAATGTGTTACCCCAAACTCATTTATTTTTGTGGCGTGTGGTGGTCCGAATTGCCACCCATAACTATGACTTATACATTATTGTGCCTCCTGATTTTTTCAGGCTGTTAAAAATTATTCCTGAACTATTCATAATGTTGAATAAATAAAAAGGAAAAACGTCGTTTAAATTAAAATAACTAGGATATTAATTCCTATTTTAGTGCATTGACCAATCTTGCAAAAATTGGGTATAACATTTACCTTCTAAGTCCTTGCTCGTATTCACACATCAAGGACCTAATTCTAACAATCTTTTTGAATCTCGTCATCGACCAATTCCTTATAACATAGCCAATAAAGCGCTTCACATTAAGGGATAACAGGGATAAGTTTTTGCTTTGTCTCAAGAAGCTTATATAGATGAGGTGCTTGCATGATTTTCGATGCTAAATTCAAAGTGAAGTCATTTACCGACTCGACATGAAGTTATCCTTTCTAAAAAGCAATGTCACAAGACACTTTAGGAAGAAGAAGACAAGATATGATTTCCTATGTCTTAGCTGTAGGTATTCTAATGTATGCAATATTGTGTACAAGACCTAACGTTTGCTATGAAGTAGGGATAGTCAGTCATTATCAATCAAATCTTGGTTTATGAGAAAGCATATTCTTAAGTATCTTCAAAGAATGAGAGATTGCATACTTGTTTAGTTAGGTGGAGACTTGAACCCCATTAGATACATTGATTCTAACTTCCAGTCAAATAAAGACAATCGAAAGTCAATGTCTAGATCAATGTTCACACTTGGTGGAGGAGTTGTGATCTAGAGAAGTATTAAACAATCTAGTATTGCAGATTCTCCTATAGAGGTCGAATACATAGCAACTTGTGAAGCTACAAAAAAATTGGCGTGGTTCAGAAATAACTATATTGATCTGAAAGTTGTTTTAAGTATGGATAAGTCACTAATAATATACTCAAATTAGAGTGAAGTATTAGCTAATTCGAAGGAACCAATAAGTCACAAGAGTGGCAAGCATATGGAAAGTAAGTATCATCTGATCAAAGAGATAATACATCAACATATCACGCTTAGTTAGTTAGTCTGAGTCACAAATATGTAGTGATGCACACAGGACGGGGAATTGGCGGGGAGTGCTCCCCTAGTCCTCATCCTCGTCCCCGTCCCCATTTATATTTTTAATCCCCATCCTCGCTTATTCCCTGTCGGGAGCGGGGTGGGGAATCCCATATTGGGGCGGGGAACCCATTTATTTTAAAAAGATAATTTTAAAATAAAAATTGTAAATTATATGTAAATTAAAATATTGCACAATATTTATTATTTAAAATATTAAACATTATCCTAAATAAAAATTTAAAATATTACAAAATTACTACTATACTACAGTAATACATTTATAAATATATAAAATACATATAAAATATTACAAATATATATAAAAATTTAAACGGGGCCCCGTTGGGGCGGGGAGTACTATCACCGCCCCTGCCGCATTTAATATTCGGGGATTGAAATTATTCCCGTCCCCGCCCCGCATTTAAACGGGAATTCCCCGCGGGTTCCATCCCCATGTGAAAAATATGCATCCCTACGCAGAAACCGCAAGTCAAATTCACATTTATTTATTGCTCACTCCTTTGCGACAATGTTTTGAGTCACCCAATAATTATTAATTTAAAAGATGTAAAATTAATTACTTGAATGGCTTTAGATGTCGTGTTAATGATTTCATGTGGTGGAATTTTAAGAATTAAATAATAAAGTGATTTTTTTTTGTTAAATGAAATTTATGGATATTTAATAAAAAATGGTTATAGGCTGAGCCTAGTGGTACTATACATATTCTTACAAATAGGAGGTTCAAAGTCCAAATCCTCCTCCCAAACAAAATAAAAATAGTGTAAATAAGTAACTATTGACATTTTTTTCTTTCTCCTCACCCTTTTTAATTAAGTAATTTATTATTACTAAATATATTATTTTGATAAATTTACACAAATATCTTAATCAAATATTAGGAATTAATAAAGACCTATTTTTTAGCAGACATTCAAATATATTATTTTTGTCGAGTCATTTTATTTAATATAATGCTTATACATTAATTAGTTTATCATTTACAATAAAAGAAAATATTACATACTTTAATGTTTAGCATCATGAAAGCTGAATATTTTAATTTTTATAATATTGATTATAATGATATATCTCATTCTTATTTTAAGTTTAACAATTATAATAATTTTTTATTAAAATTATTATTATTCTAGGGGTTTTTATTTTTTTAGACTATGTGTTTTGTAAAATGGTTAAAATAGAATCCTAAACTCAATTTTGATGAAGAGAAATCGAATATAACAACACATTTTTTAAGCAGAATGATTTTATTTTTGTTCTGAATTGTTAATTTGGTAAATTATTTGTGATTTTAGTTGAGAAAACATTGACTAAAATCGGGCTTAGGGTTCTATTTTAACAATTTTACAAAATATAAAGTCAAAAATGTAATTTGTCAAAACACATGGTCCAAACAGATAATAAGACAAAACACATAATCCAAAAAAAATATAAACTTTTATTCTAATCAACAATGTCAAAGATATTTTAATTTTTTAAAACAATAAAAGTAGCAAAAAAAAAAAAACTATTTATTAATGGACAATAAATAGTTGCATATTAAGGAAATAAATGCAAGGCTGTATTATTCTCATTCAATAATCGATTCAATCTGATTACCATTCCACTCCCTCCTGTCCTCGAATGAATCCAGCTAACCAAACACACTTTCTGTCAAAATCTTTCTTGGTATCCATTTTTATTTTATTTTTTAATTTGTAATTAAGTAACGAATCAAATCACATTAATTTTTTATTTATATATATTTTAAAGTACAAAAGGAAACTATAGTCTATACCAGGCATTAATTGGTTTGTTTTCTCAAAATAAAATACTAAAAAAGTGAGAAGACCAAAGGGGCCACAACCCAATAAAGAATGAAGTGGTTAAGAAAGACAATGGCTATGGCTATGGTTATGGCCATGGTTATGGGACCCAAAAACAAAACAAAAGAAGTAAAAGAAAAAGGAAAAGCCACACACAATAGAACCGTTGGCACCAGCTGTATGGCACCAAACCATGTGCAATTTTTGGTTGGAGCAACGGTCTTCCAGGCCACAATGCCTGCCTGTCCCTTAGCCCAACCAAACCAAACCAAACACAACTCACCTATAAAACCCTACTTTCATTGACACCAAAAACCAACCACTTCTCAATCTCTAATTCTCTCTCAATTTTCCAAGTAACATTTTCAGCTCTTCTTCTTATTCTACTATTATTTTCAACAAAAATGGAAGCAATGAGAATGAGGCTTTTCTTCACTTTGGTCGTCGCCATGATGGCCGTGTCCGCCGTCCAGAATGTGGCAGCCGCCGATGCACCGGCTCCTAGCCCTACGTCCGATGCCACCGCCTTTGTCCCCGCCGTATTCGCCTCCCTTGGCGCTCTCGCAATGGGGCTTCTCTTTTAATTTTAAAATTGTTGGCTTCTTTTTCTTCTTCTTTGTAAATGATGGGTTTTGAACTCGTTTTATTTTATTTTATTTTTTGTTTTGATTGAATTTTTTTTTTATTGACATCCCAATTCCATGGGGTGTCACAACACATTCATCTTGTAATATTTAATTTTTCAATATATGAATTATTGTATTGTTTGATTGTCACTCTTACGAGGCCATGTTTGATTTTGTTATTTCTGAGTTTTAAACTTAATATGAAAAAAAAAACTATGATACTTATATGTTTTGGAGGATAGGAATGGTCAAATTTATTACACCCCTAAATTATTAGAATTTCGCAACCAATTAGTACAAAATTATTGGTTTATTGTGTTGTTTTTCACCATTGTAATTGCCTTTTTTAATATATACTTTTTATTATAACCTATGTGCATATATATATATATATATTTTCAGTTAAGTTTAGAATTACATTTGATAAAATCTACCCTCTAATAATGACATTCCTAGTTAGTCCACTTGAAATTTGGGTGCGAAGATGAGAATCAGATTCTTTTTAGACCATTAGGTAAGAAATTCTTATTATATAAACTAAGCTAAGAATTTTTAGAGTAAAGATTTTGAGTTATTTGAAAGCATTTTTATGATATTGGAAGAGTGAGATTATTCTCAACCTTTTTTTTAAGAGAAATGTAAATTAAGATTTTAATTACCATTTTCGTTAAGTAATCTCGGTGTATGCATAAATATAAATATATATATATATAATATTAAATATTTGTATATTCACTAATATAGTAAGTGTAAATTAGATATACCAATTATAGAGAGGGACAATTGTTTTTTTTTATACACTTAAAAGGGACATTTCTAATTTTACTAATCTATGGATATATCAGTAAAAGTTGTATAATTGAGTCATTTTTAGCTATTAAAAAATGAATATATTACACCAAAATATTGGATTTTTTCTTAAACTTTAATATGATAATTTTTTTCATTAAGTTTTTTATGGAATATTTTTTTGTTTACATTTTTATGGGAGTTTTTTTTCTTCATATATTTGTAAAATTTTATTTGTATATCATATTTTATCTTTATTTTAATCTATTTGTACTATCTTTTATCATTCATATTTTATACAATATTTTTTTTGCATAATTCTTTGAAAAAAAAACAAAGACTTTCATCACCATATTTTTATTTTCATTTCTTCTTTTTTTCTTCCATTTTTTATCTTCTTCAATCAATATTTTATCCATAGTAACTGGTTATCACTATCAAAACAATTTTTTTTGTGATAGAAATCGTATGCCATTGTCAAATTTTTTTAGTGATGTGTTGTAACTGGTTAGAGCTATAAAAATCAATTTTATTTTTTAAGTGGTGTTATAGTAACTGGTTACAACTATAAAAATAATTTTTATTTTTTTAGTAATGTACTATTATCAAAATATAACCTGAATTGTGATTGGTTACTTAGTGAGATTTGACAAAAAAATGATATGAAAAAAATAAACTAAAATTATGGTGAAGATAACTAGTTACAACTAGGTCTGAAAAAAAATAAAAAATAAACAGATTTAATTGCGATGGTAACTGGTTATTTAGCTAGACCTGGAAAAAATTAAGATCCAAACAAAAAATCTAAACTGATTATAATCGTAACTGGTTACAGCTAGGTTTGAAAAAAAAATAGATCTAAAAAAGAAAGAACTAATTGCCATGGTACCTAGTTACTTAGTTAGGTATGAAAACAAAATCAAACCTAAACAAAAGAACCTAAATTAATCATTATCGTAACTGTTTACAACTAGGTCTACAAAAAATCATATATGAATAAAATGAAGTAGACGTCATGGTATCTAGTTACTTAAACAGATTTGAAAAAAAAAAACTAGAAAAATCAAATATGAAGTTCAAAATCAGATTTGAAATGACAAAATCAAATGTGAAGAAGAAGAACTAGAGGGGCGAGGTGCGTCGCCATCAGGGGCAGCAGCGGAGGTTGCATCACTGGTAGAGATCTTAGAAGAGGAAACCCAATGGGGGAGGAGAGATGAAGAAATTAGAAAATAGAGTTGTGTAATTAGATTTATGGTGATTCATTTTTTATATTTTATGGAATTACTATATTTATATTTTTCGTTTAAAAAATACTTACTATATTTTGTATAATTTTTTTTCCATAAATATAGAAACTATATTTATATATATTTTTTCATTTAATGATGATGGAAAGTGAAGTTTTTTTTTGTTTGTTTAGGATTTTATATTTTTTAATTAGTAAAGATTTTAAATTAAATCAAATTCAATATTTTTATTAAATTTAAAATGTATTTTTTAATTTTAAAAGAAATTAAAAAGTGATTTATTCTGTACCTTACACGCGTCCCTAACAAGACGCTAACAAAACCCTAAGAAACAGAATTTGACGAAATTACACTTTTAGTGACTTTGGGTACCTTTTCCACTAAAAAAAAATTAAATCCATACCAAATATTTTTCCAAAACAATGAGTACTTATGCCGCAAACATCCATTCATTTTAACATGTAATAATCTCAAAACTAAAATATAAATCTAATATTCATAATATAAGTAACGTACTAAAATAAACATTATACAGTCCTCAAATCTCAAAAATAAATTATAGTTTTATTCTTTAATAAACACATCATAAATAGATTAATAAATAAATTAAAGATTGTAAGAGTCCTTTGTCAAGTTTATATAAGGTGTCTTTGATTTTTGAAATATGCCATCGCTTAGCTAAAGCTTACTCTTTTAACTTAGATTGTAGTTTCAGAGAGAGCATTGCTCCATATGAGTTTCAAAGAGAGACAGAGCTAGTCAATTAGATGGCAATTTATTTGTAAGGATAATTATTTAAAAAAAAAACGAGAAATGTATGTTTATGCAGCTAACTATTATCAACCATAGAATTAATTATAATGTGAACCCCACTTAAATAAATCCATGTTTGAGATTACTAACACATATAGAGACTGAATCCATCATCAATCAATGTATCTTGTTCAATTAAGATCATAATAAGAACATCAATTTATCCAACCAAGACACATAGATACATATACCTTGACTACCACCTAGTCTAATAGGGTATAGGTATAATGGGTTGGGTAGCTAGCACCATACTCCACACTGCAGGAGGTTATTATGAACTATAAAAAAATTTGTAACAACATTCTAACATGGTTGAATTGACAACGTTATAGGGATTGTACGATGAATTGAGAACCATCACATAAATCTTGTGTATCTTTTGGTTGGAGAGCCTCAACACGCATCCCACCGCACTTAAAGAGCAGCATTATATCAGGTTTTGAGACCATGTCTTAAAAATAAACACAATTGGAGATATTGAAAATTTTTTTACACATTTCAAAAAAATATATATAACAATATTGCTATAAAACACTTTGTGCCTAACACAACATTGAGATTGCATCTTATAAATTGCCAAGTCGACACAAGTGACATGTTAACCTCTATTAAAAAACCAAATAAACGAAAATTATTAAGATGGATCAGATATATTGGCTTGGTCTCTCGAAAGAGATTAAAATTGCGCTCAGTATAATCAACTTCGATCATCTGGGGAAATAGTCATCAATTCCATCTAATTCAATTTTAAAAGTACTTGTTTATTTAGAAAACTGAAACACAAATTTATCTACATTAAATTTCAAGAACAAAACAAAAATTGTATCGATGGATCAGTATATTGGCTTGGTCTCTCGAAGGAGATAAATAATGCGCTCAGTATAATCAACTTCGATCATCTGGGGAAAAAGTCATCAATTCCATCTAATTTGCAACACAATTAAAAAATATATATATATTTATTTTGAAACTAAAACCACAAATTAATCTAGCTACAAACAAAAATTATCTAAAGTAAAAAAATTATAAAAATGGATCAGATATATTGGCTTGGTCTCTTGAAAGAGATTAATAATGCGCTCAGTATAATCAACTTCGATCATCTGGGGAAATAGTCATCAACTCCCTATTTATTTATTATTTCTAGAGAGAACATTTTCAAGATTTATCAAACACTAAACTTTACAAAAATAACAATTAAATTTATAAAACACTAAAACTTTGATTAATAAATAGAGAGTGGATCAGAATTCTGGCTTGGAATATCGGATGAATGATAAACTAAATAATAGCGCTCAGTATAATCAGCTTCGATCATCTGGGGAAAAAATCATCACTTCCAACTCTCTTTTGAAAAAAATTCTATAACTACAACAATTGTTAAGTATTTAGCTAAGAAGGAACTATAAAAATTGCTATGTATGTAGCTAAGAAGGAAGGACTAGATCCTCAAACTTTGTAGGAGCAAACCACATAACTAACCATTTGAGCTATCTCTCGAACCAATCTCGAGTAACGTATTATTGGATTTGGAAAACAAGGGACGGGAACGGGGAGGCGAGCCAGCCAACGAGCAGGGCTAACAAAAAGCTAACTCTAAAACTCACTCTAGTGTATGGTGAGAAACACAGGTCTCCATCTCAAATCTATTGACATATAAGTGGAAAATATTCAACAATTGCACCATAACTAATAGAGAGAAATGAAATTACATACCAATTTTATAGCACATTTTCACATCGCTATCAATGTGCGTATAGGCAGACACAACAAAAGAGTTGACAAAAACGATGTTAAGAAAACGTAAACAATGTTCGAAGCTATCTTTTAAAAAAGATCAAGGAAAAGGATAAACAAGCTATTCCTCCTCCTTAAACCACTTCCAGATGATATATGCCCCTGTCTGAACCAAATGTGGGTTTATATAAATTCCACCTTCCGGTTATTCGAGGGCAATCTCAACATATGTAAGCTTTACTAAGATACAAAAGAAAGAAAACAAACAATACACATGAGAATGTAAAATGTCCAAGGATGCTTGAGAGACCAGCAAAGGAAATTTGCAAGTCTCCTCAAAATGCCTCAGCCAAAAAAAACAGACCAGTACGGTCTCTTTTTTGTTCAATTTATCTATGCCCCCTAACTAAGCCAGATATGAAACATTTATAATCATTTGACTACTCAAAGGGGCAGCAAAACTCAGTCTTTCTCATTTGTACAATAACAGATTGATGCAAAAGTCATTTGGGGTTTGATTGAATCCAATAGAGTGAATCACACAAGTAACTGTTGGAACAAAAGTGAATGAAATTTTCATTTGGAGTAACTCTATCTCAATCAAGAGCAGCTTTAATCACCCAAAATCATAAAGAATTAGCTGTAAACACCCAAAATACAGAACACATTCCAGAACAAATAGTGGGTAAAGAGCTATACCTCAAGAAGAGAGGAAAGCTCTCATTAAGCATTAAACTTGACAAGATCTCCAGCCATTGATAGTGTCGAGTAGCAGTAGTTCCATTTCACTACTGAGTGGAATCTACATCAGTCCCACCAAATGGTCTGTAGCGTCACCGAAACAGAAAATTATAATAAAAATCTCAGCTTTCATATGTAAATACATGTATAAAATATCAGAAGCTGAATGAAACTAAGAAACAAAGAGAATATAAACTCTGCTCCATAGCTTTGGTCTCAACAACATAGGGTAGAAGAAGCCCTAACTCAACCTCAACCCTAGGATTTCTGAAGCGAATATGGCGTCCTATATATGCATATAAAACACCGAGTAAAGCGCTAGGGTTTTGTTTTGTAGAGTGTGCGGCGTTGAGTTGTTAAGGCCTGGCCTAAGAGTAGGGCTTTTTTTTTTTTTTCTTTTTCTTTTTTCAATTGCTATTTCTCAAAAATAAAAATTGTAAAATATATATATATATTTTTTACAAAATTTGTAAAATATATTTTCACAGCAAAGCTCACTTAATAGGATTGTTTTTTGGGTTATCGTAGCACTTTAATTTAAATGAACTAATTCTATGTTTGGTTTGTGGGAAAAGTGATTGAAAAAAAAATAATTAAGAAAGAAAAGAAAAGAGAAAGAGAAAAAAATATAGATATTTAGTATGAGAGAAAAGAGTAGAGAGGAAAAGTGAATGGAAATAATTGAGAAGATCCCAATAATATAATTAGTCTTTAAATTGTAGCAAAAATGAGTAGAAAACTTTTTGAGACCAATGAAACCATTGAATTACTAGTATATCATTGCTCATTTATTTTTAAATTATAATGAAGGGTTATCAAAGTAATTATAAAATAACCTAATTTTATTCCTCGCCCTACTGTGGATCCATCTTAAAAATATTATTCCCCTCTTATTAATTCGTTTCATCATAATTTTTTTCCTCCCTTTTGACATGATAGGAGTACCAGAAACGAGCACGACATGACAAAAAAAATATGAATTTGAGCCTTACTATGACATGATAATCTCGTAAACATGACATAAAAGCACAAATTGATTAACTTGAATGTACAGTATGTTAAATTTTTTGAATTAAGTTGATAATTTGACATTAATAATAACATACTAATTAACATGATCAACAAATTCTAATATAACTTCGAGTATTTATAATCTTATAATTAAAATAACTGCAAATTGTAAAATTAAAATTATATTATTTATTTTATTAATAAGTATTCAAATTTTAATAATTATAAAATTTTTATTACAGATGCTTGTAAAGTGTTATTGAAAAACATATAAAAAATAACGAAAACTAAAATAAGAACATGGAGGTAAGTTTGAATTTCGACTTGATTAAAGAATACAATGTTGGCCAGTATAGGGTAGGGGTGGCAATTCGTGTAAACGTGTCAGATTCGTGTTGACACGATTATGACACGACACGATTAAGGTCAACACGAACACGACACGATTATTAAACGTGTCAAAAATATGAACACGAACACGACACGATTATTAAACGGGTCAACACGACACGAACACGATAACACGATTATGACACGATTAATCATAATTATAGGAAAAAAATCAGAAAACCTATGTAAAGTATTCGTGTTATCGTGTCTGACACGATTATGACACGACACGATTATTAAATGGGTCGACACGATTATGACACGACACGATTAAGGTAAACACGAACACGACACGATTATTAAACGTGTCAAAAACTCAAACACGAACACGACACGATTATTAAACGTGTCGTGTTCGTGTTTACCTTAATCGTGTCGTGTCGTGTCGTGTCATCGTGTTGTGACCCAAATTGCCACCCCTAGTATAGGGCAAGGCTGGGGCTGCATTCAAAGCCTACTAACTTGGCCCACGCTCTGAGATCAGCCTTGCCTACATATGCTAAACCAAAAACTTACACCATTTGTTTTTGAACAAAAATCTGTTGTCCCATTTTTTCTGTCTCATTCTTGTCCTAGCCAATTAAATATTGACACATCAATTAATAGAGATGTAAGACTAAAAACGTCTTAAATTTTCTGTTAATAAGTAGCATTTATTATTTCATTTTTATTTATCTTTTTAATAAAAAATAAATAAAGTCTGGTCTACAATGAATATATTGCAGTAGAAAAAATCTCTTCATCTTCTTCTTCTAATTTTCATCTTCTTATTTTGTTTTTTATGAAATAACCAAGACTGTACTTAGAATGAATATATTGTAGAGAGAAATTTTCATTATTTTTCTATTCAATACACCAACCATTTATCTTTTCATCTTCTTCTTCTTCTTCTTTTTTTAATTTTTTTTCAATGAAATTTTTTGTCTTATTGTCCAAAATTAACACTATTGCTGCCTACGTACCCTTCTTCTAATTAGTGATGTTTACTTTGTTCAACTATGTTTCTGTCATATTCTTTACTGTTGAGTTGTTCATTCTATAAATGAATAGAGATTCGGTTCATATATGCAATTCAATGACACACATGAACTAGCAAAAATGACAGAAGAAAAGAAACTCTCATTCCAAGAAACAGATTTCTTCTTCAAATGGTTGGTGTATTGAATAGAAAAATAATGAAAAATTTTCTCTACCATATATTCATTCTAAGAATAATCTTTGCTATTTCATAAAAAAAAAAACAAAATAAGAAGATGAAAGGATATTTTCTGCTGCAATATATTCATTGTAGACCAGACTTTATTTATTTTTTATTAAAAATATAAATAAAAATGTGTCGTGGTAAAGCAATCCACGACCCCAAGGCTCCAAGATTCACCTGCAAAACAAACCAAAAATAAATATACACAGAAAAGTGTACTAAAACACAAACACTTAGAGAACAAAAAATAAGAAAAGGGAAGAAAACGAATCACACAGAGAGATTTATACTGGTTCAGCCTTAAAATAAGGCCTACATCCAGTCCGAGCACTTCTCCACTATAATGAATCAATGTTACAATACAAAACAACCCTTCTTCTTCTCCAAAGGTTCTTGAACACTCTGTACAACTCACAATATGAGCACTTAGTTTACACCACAGTAAACTCTCACACACTCAACAATGTACAAAGAAAATTAACCATTGTTCTCTCTTTTCTTTCTTTTCTAAACCTCTCAAAACCTCTGATTTTCTTGTGCCCTCAACTAATGAAACCCCTGGATATATATAGCTGCAGCTCCAGTTCTTTCACGTGTTGAAAGAAAAATCAGTTCTGTTTTAACTGACTAAAAATCTTTTGTAACTGACTAGGCAAAGGAAAAATAACAGAAGAGAAAAGTTGTTAAAAGATCTCTTAATAACAACACGTCATTTGCCAGTTATATTAGGATTACTCCAACAAAATAAAATAATAAATGCTAGGTATTAACAGAAAATTTAAGAACGTTTTTAGTCTTACATCTCTGTTAGTTGATGTGTCAAATTAAATGATGTGTCAATATTTAATTGGCTGGAACAGGAATGTGACAACAGATTTTTGTTCTTTGTTTTTGTTTTGAGCGAAACACATCCAATCTAAGACTACACCAGGTTGTGTTCATATACTCGAAACCTGGAAAATCTTATATACTCACTTTTTTTTTTATTTAAGACACCCTAAACTAGTAAATCTAATTTCTTCTCTTTTCATCTCAAGTTACCTACTTTAATTCCCTCTCTTTTAATCTCCCTTATTTCATCTCTCTTTCTCTTTTAATCTCGAGCTCACATTTCACCCTCCTTATCTCCCTAACCTTAACCCTCTCCCTCTCCCTCTCCCTCTCAGACCCACTTCTCTTTCTCATCTCATGCTTCTCACCACCATTTCACCACTTCAACATGTCAACACCATCTAAGGCTTAGAGTTAAGATGAGAGTCTTGCCACCACCACCGTCCATCACCCATGTCAGCAATGTTTAGTAGATTGCAGGATTATTGATGCTAGATTTCTAGATAATTATACTATCAATGATGATGTCATCATCTCTACAATGAAAACAAATTGTCATTATTACTTCGAAATAGACTTTATTTCATATGCGATCTTGTGCACATATATTAATTGAATTTGATAGTCATGGATAGGATAGGTTAGTTGTGTTTAGAAAAATAGAATAACAAAAATTCATGACATCAATGTTTATTGCTTACATTGCTTTTCCATACAAGTTAAGATATTTTCTCCTCATTATAAGACGATTCTTTCTAAAGATGAATGGAGGTTAACAAGAGATTGATATGACTGAATTATTTTTTGGAACAATATATCGAGCGATTAATATTTTTTTCCCTAAAACGTGTGAGATTGAAATGTCAACCGCACATTGGATGACATCCAGTTTTTTTTTTATCAAGAAAGAAAACCTTTATTAATCACATTCAGATTACAAACAAAACCTCCCTCGCTGGTGTTGGACTCAAAACGGGTATGTTTAAAAATTTATATATCGCAAGCGCACGAATCGTCCATATAGAATAGTGATCGTAAGCAAGGATGTCGAACCCAAAGGAGTTGTCTAAAATCGAAAAGAGAAACTATTTTAAACCAAAATTAATAAATTCTAACCTAGTTCCAAAGATTGATGAGAATTTGTAACAATAAAAATAAAATAAAATATAATAATAAAGAAATTAAAGACAATATATATAACATAAATTAATAATAGAAATGAAGATGATAAAATAAGATTATTAAGGATTAGAATCCACAAAATATAAGTTCAATAATATTTATAAGTACATTAATTCCCAAGTTTTAGTGATAGTTAAAATAAATCAAACTATCATTTTCTAAATAGATTTATAACTTTAAGCACAAATTATTTCTAAAAAGATAGGATTTTTCTTCACTTTTCAAAATTATAATTTCAAAGCATTTAGTGTAAATCAATCTAATGAAATAACAAATAAATCAATGAACATTATTTATAAGGCAAAACATAATATTTTTGTTCTAAGCATGGATGTGTACAATTTAATGACACATCTAATGAAGAACAGAGTGTAAATATGTGCTAACAATCCAAAATACATGATATTTAAGATGAAAGAAGATATTTGAAGAAGAAAATTCCATAAACTTTGTTGCACAAAATGAGAAATCAACATACAAAATAAATACTATCTAGTTACAAAATGTTTCATCATCACCTTAATAATCTTAAAAAGATTAGAAACACATAACTAGAATAACAAATACACACTAAAAATTACAAACATAAATAGGAAAATTTGGAGGAGAAACCCCCAAATTTTTCCTCTAAAAATACATAGAAAATAACCAAAAAGAAGAAGAAGATGAAGAGAATGGAGAGGTTTTGAATTGTGTAGAAATTATGGTATAGTAACCTCCCTCTCAAAATGGACACAAAAATCCCATATTTATAGCCAAAAATGATGATTAAAATAATCAATTCAAATTAATTAAATTGATTAAAATTAATTGAATTAATTATAATATGGCAAATATGGATAAATTATAGGGTGTAATAATTATGTTTTGGGGTAAAAAGTGTAGAAAATTGGGTAAAAATTGGTATTTTTGTCATAGGGAACAAATGTTGGGCTCAATAAAATTGGGCAGCTTTATGGCACTTAGGGTGCAAGGGGCTGGTGGCTGCTATGCCTGGCGTAGGGCAGGTGGGCCAGCTTGTTGGTTCAGCCCAGGTGGAGAAGCTGCTGGAGGCTGCTTGGCGTGCTGGCGGATTGCTGAAGAAGGCAGGTTGATGTTTGGATTGGAGGCTGGCAGGTGGCATTTGGAGAAATGGCAGGGGATTTGAACATGGTCTTGTGATGTGAACGGCTGGGCAAGGAAATGGTGAAGCACATGGTGAACATGGTTGATGGCAAGCTGAATGTGGGCTTGGGCCTTGCTTGGGCCTTGCTTATGGCATTTCAAGAATGCCATAATTTTACTTTCTTTTCCTTAAAATGCCACTTTTTTTCATCGTTTTCATTGCTTTTCAAGAGCATAAATTCCCTACAAAATAAATATAAAATAAATCATAATACAATATTTTCAATTATAAAATAAATCAATTTAATTCTTTGAAAATATTAATTATAACTTAATTATATTTTACATTTAAGTTCAATAATACAACATTTTTTTTACCACTAACTTAACAATAACAATCCAAATAATTAACTACAATATTTTACAACAAAATAACTATAAAAACACACAAAAATATATAAAATCAAAATAAGACTAATAAATTCAAAATTACTTAAAAATTTAATAAATCAATTAAAAACTCAAGAATTAAGCAACAATTAGCACATAAAAAGTGGTAAAATAACTCTATTTTGTAGAGTTATTAGCTGGGAAGGCATTAACAGCATTACAAAGAAGATAAATTCCTCACAAAAGTCCTCTCTGTTCCTGACATTTTCTTTTGTAAAAAGCACCTACTTCTATAGCTAATATCTTTTTTGATCATATCAACTATACAATTGACTCTATGAGAGAAGTGATTGACAACACAAGTGTTACGATTATACCAAATGTAATAGATTGTTGCTGAGAAGACAGCCGCTACAAGCGCTGTTTTAAGATCTCCTCTCATATCTTCAATCCACCTGGTCCATTCATTGAAGTTTAAAGGCCAATTACATCCCAGCCTCTTTTGGACCTGCTGCACAACCTGTTGAGAGAAATTGCAGTCAAAGAATAAATGCTCATGGTTTTTTGCAGCTAACTCATAAACTGGGCAGAGTAGACAATCAAGAAGCATGAGCACTCTATGCAAATGATCATGGGTTAACAACTTCTCATTCACCGCTTGCCAAGTAATAAATCGATGCTTTGGCACACTCATCCTATTCCAAACAAAGGGATGGTACTTAACTGAATCTTGATGTATAAATCTCATATAAAGTAAACTAATTTTAAATCTCCCTTGACTACTAGCTTCATCAATATCCCTTTGAAAAACCGTATCACGCATATGACAAATTTTCTGCCAATACCAACTTGAATCCGCCTTAAGTTGGTATTGCCAGAAATTTTGACCTTTTAAGTACACCGTGTTAGTCCATTTCACCCAAAGGGTCTCTGGTTGATGACTAATAGCCCAGATATATTTGGCTAGCATTGCCTTATTCCACTTAGTTCCTTCACCGAAACGCAAAACTCCAAATCTTTTCGGCAAACAAACAGTGGACCAAGGGGTGAGATGAAATTTACTCCTGGTACCATTGTTGCCCCACAAAAACCATAAGCAAAGCTTATCTACCTCTTTGACAATGCTTTGAGGGAGCAAGAAGATGTTCATCCAGTAGTTTCGCAATCCCAATAGAACAGATGTGATGAGTTGAATCAACCCTGCATATGATAGATGTCTGCTAGCCCATGTGTGAAGTCTGAGTTTAATTTTTTTTAGAATCTCTTCACAATCTGTCATTTTCCATTTTGTTGGCCTCATAGGAATCCCCAAATACTTAAGAGGAAAGGTTCCTTCTTCAAGCTGTAAAATCTGAAGTATCTGGTCCTTAATAGCAGCCGAAACACCTCCAAAAAATATCTGAGATTTATTGATATTTGCCTTCAGACCTGTACTACTACAGAAATCCTCAAAAACCTGCTTAACCACCTGGGCTGAGCCACTGTTTGCTTTGCAAAAGATCACTAGGTCATCAATAAAGCAGAGATTAATAATCTTAAGGCTTTTACACATAGGGTGATATCTGAAATCTTTTTGCTGAGCCCCTAGTTGAAGTAGCCACGTAAGATATTCCATAATCAAGACAAAAAGTAATGGTGAGATAGGATCCCTTTGGCGAAGACCCTAAACTCCCTGAAAACCCCCCTGTATTCTACCATTCAGCATAAGAACATAAGAAGTGCCACGAAGACACACCATCACCCAATGAATGAATCGGGTAGGAAACCTAAAACAGATAAGCAACTTCTCTAAAAAGCACCAATCTACTGTGTCTGTACGCCCTAATTTTCCAACGGGCTATTAGCGAGCTGAGATATGACCTAATTATATCACAGCCACGTGGATCCCCCATGACCAGAGTTGCTGTCGTCAGGTCCTACCTCGTTAGCTCGGGGATCCAAAAGGTTCACCAAGATTACTTAATGACCGAGTCAGGACTGTGAAGGCCGCAGGTCGAGGAGGCATCCAGCTCGCGGTACGAACTGGAGTTGGAAGCAATGACCTCTTATAAAGTCAACCACGCAAGGTAAACATGCATATATCAGACATCACGTGTCTGATATATCCCTGACTTCTCGGACACGCAGCATGAACCTGCGTATTCAGGCACCCACGACTGGGTTGGGCCGTGCGGCCCATTGTCCCCCTTACCTATTGATTAGACCACACTTCATGTGTCAGGTTTTAGGAATTAATCATGAATGTCACAGAAGTGATATGATAGGTAAGAAGGTCACGGGATGACCTTCTTACCAACCCTCAGGTGCTCTCTCCTATAAATATGGAGACCCTGGGAGTTGCAAGAGGTTGGATTCTATTGTATAAGGAAATACCCTGTAAAAGAATACCAGGCATATAGCAATAATATTGACTGGTGGAGTAGAATGATTTTAACCTTTGAACCACCTAAAAAACGTATTTTGTGTCACCAGTCCATTAAAAGATCATTCATTTATTTCGGTTCATTACAAAGCACTAATCCCTTCCTCTTATTTTCTTAATTACCTGTTGGCGAAGAGCCGCGTCAACAGTTTGGTGTTAGATTGGTGCTATTGCAAACGTCCAACTATGGTGACCACTCGATCAAGACACGGTAACGAGGCGGAACAACATGATGGGCAAGAGGCTCATCATGCTGCCATCTCCGATGAACAAATTCCTGAGGTCCAGCAGCGGCCGGGCAACCAGCCGGTGGGCCAAGATGACACTGGAAGCTCGGCGCCCCGGCCACCTAATCCAAACCCAGATTTTTACACTGCGATAGAAATGGAGAACGCTCAGTTGAGGAGCCAACTAGCGAAAGCTAGTCAGCAGATTAAGGAGGTGTTGACCCGACTACCCCCTCTTACAACCGACGCTAACGTCGGAAAGAGGCAAGGCGAGACTCATAAGTCCCGCCGGGGTAATCGGTCCAGGCCTAGCTGCTCAGACAGACTGCCGGCATCCAACTCTATTCCCTCATCGCACCGTCGAGAGGCAAACTTCGAAGAAATGCCTAGAGCCGAACAATAGTATAGCTGCTCGGTCCGAACATCAACTCCCAGTTCCCAGCCAGCCTCGAGCACGCCCAGGAGGGCTCGAGGGAATTCCAGAAGGAGATCCGAGGAGGGCTCACAGCATCAGCCCGTCCCCACCAGCTGTCCTGCGCCTCGTCCAGATCGCCAGGCGCGGGGCCCGCAGGCTGGCAGGGCCGAAATGCCCCCACCTAACTTGATCCGCCCTGATGGAACCAGGATTGCATCTCCGGTCAGGCATCCTCCGTCACCAATAAGATATCCATCTCCTGCTCGGCCCATCCGAGATGTTCCAGCTTATGGAGGCAGCAGGAGAAACCCGCCGTCCGCAGGACCTACCTGACGTAGCAGGGCTCCGAGCTTCTCTAATGGGAGCTACTGGACCGGCAGTCGCTGGAGCGACCTTTCTAGCGGAGACCTGCGTCAACGTTTAAGCTCGGCACAAAGTCTTCAAACCACCTAGGGGCGACCTGCAAGATCGCCTTAACTCTCATAGGGGGGAACCAGTAGGAGGTGACAGCCATGCTCGCTCAGGGGGAGACCTGTCTGAGGTACGTAACGGTGGGAATGCCCCAAATAACCTATCTAAAGATAGGAGGGGAAATAACCCACCAAACGTATACAATGGACCCGGAGCTGTCGAACAGCCCCGGAATAACCAAGGAAATCAGGACAAAACCCTTGAGCGCCTGGCTCAGATGGAGGAGCTAATGAGGAAGCTCCTGTCGGAGAAAGAGAAAGACGAATATGATTCGGGGGACGAGCTTGAGCTCTTCGCCCCCAGCATTGCGACAATGACATACCCAACCGGTTTCCGTATGCCGCACTAGTCCAAATTCAACTGATATGGAGATCCGTCGGATCATCTGGGATGCTCAACACCCTGATGATGGCCCACAACATTGGCCCTGAGCTGAGGTGTCTGATATTTCCCTCCACACTGACTGGACCAGCCAGGCAGTGGTTCAAACAAAGCAAGAAACAATCAATCAGCTCCTGGAAAACTTTCTCTGCTGACTTCAAAAGGGCATTCCGAGCCTCCCAGGCTGCCCGCGTCAAGGCCGACTCTCTAGCTAACGTGAGGTAGCAACCCGACGAGCCTTTGAAGGCTTACCTGAGTAGGTTCGCGAACATCGCTGCTCGGGCCAGAGACGCAGATGACAGCTCCAAGCTCATGGCCTTGAGGACTGGAATCCTCGTCGGAGGGGGACTCTGGAACGAAATACAAAGGAAGGGAGTTAGCTCAGTGAATGAGTTTCTAAATAGGGCCCAGGAATGGATCAACTTGGAGGAGGCCCAAGCCTCATCTGCAGGGACCAGCCAGGTCCCTAAGCAGCCCCCTGGAGTGGGAACGGAGGTCGCGACAGCGACCCAAAACGTTACACAGAATAACCAGTTCGGTGGAGGTAAAAGAAAGGGGAACGACGAGGGCAACCAGCACGGCCCAAAGAAGAATAAGTTCGTAGACAAATTTAAGCCAGTCTACGCGACTTATACAGAGATCACCCACTCTAGGGAGAACATCTTCCTAGCAAACTCTACTCGCCTCCCCTGGAAGAGGCTGGAGCCGTTAAAGCACCAGAAGGGGAAGAGAGACACCTCCAAGTTTTGCCGTTTCCACAACGACGTTGGCCATAATACCGATGATTGTAGGCATTTGAAAGATGAGATCGAAACTCTCATCAGAGTCGGCCCGTTAGCTTAGTACGCGCGGAACAGGGCTCCGACAGGCCGACCTGCTCCGGAGGTCCCGGCCAGTCAGCCCAGGTCTCGGGTGGATCAAGACGTCCCTCCTCCAGTGATAGGAGGAGAGATATCCACAATCTCGGGAGGTCCACATTTGGCTGGCACGAGCTGGGGTGCCCAAAAGAGGTACGTGAACGAACTAAAGGCGCATAACGGAGTAGAGTTCGTCCCGGAGCAGCGTCTGCCGAAGCAGCAGCGATTGGAGAGACAGCCAATCATTTTTACCTAAGAGGATGCCAACCACGTTCAGTTCCCTCATAACGACCCCCTGGTCGTAGCAGTGCAGCTCGCCAATCGAAGGGTTAGGAGGGTGCTGATCGATAATGGGAGCTCGGTAAACCTTCTATTCCGATCCACGCTGGAGAAGATGGGTTTAACTGTTGTCGAGCTGTAGGAAACCTCCATAATGCTGTATGGTTTTTCAGGAGAAGGATCAGCGGCTATAGGGACGATCGAGCTGGTGATCACCCTAGGAGAAGGACCTCAGACAGTCTCCAAACTCCTCGAGTTTGTGGTCATCGACTGCTCCGCTGCATACAATGCTATTTTGGGCCGACCCACACTCATAGCTTCTGAGGCCATCATCTCCGTTCGCCACCTCGCGCTGAAATTCCCTTCTTCCACGGGAATATGCACGATCCGTGGAGACCAGCTTGCCGCCAGGGAATGCTACAACATTTCCATGAAGGGAAAATCGAAACCCGGGCAGCTAGCAATGGCCATCCAAGGTGGAGGAGAGGAATCTCAAGAACCTTTAACTAATCCTGAGATTGAAATACCTCAGAGCGCCGAAGGGGAAAATATCGTCTTAAGTGAGGATATTGACCCCCGAATAGGCGAGGATAAGTCTGAGCTCCAGGCTATTGAAGAGCTCGAGGAAGTAAACATCGATCCACAAAATCCTTCCCGGATGGTCAAGCTCGGGAAAAACCTCTGTAGCAAGAGGAAAGCAGAGCTGATCAAGTTTCTGTAGGATAACTTGGATGTGTTTGCGTGGTCACATGAGGACATGGTGGGAATTAGTCCAAATGTCATCATGCACACCCTTCATCTGGACAAGAGCGTTCATGCGAAGTCCCAGAAGCAGAGGCGCTTGGGAACAACCCGGGCTGAGGCCTTAGAGGAAGAAGTAGCCCGGCTCAAGAAATGCGGCTTTATCCGTGAAGCCAAGTTTCCGATTTGGGTCGCCAACCCCATGCTGGCCCCGAAGCCCAACGGGAAGTGGCGAACCTGCATCGACTTCTCTGACCTAAATAAAGCCTGCCCTAAAGATTATTTTCCCTTGCCAAGGATTGACCAATTGGTGGACGCCACAGCGGGGCACGAGCTCATGCCCTTTATGGACGCGTACTCAGGCTATAACCAGATTGCCATGAATCCGGGGGACCAGGAGCACACTAACTTCATGACCCCGACTAACGTCTATTGTTACAAGGTCATACCATTCGGGCTGAAGAACGCCGATGCTACGTACCAGAGGTTAGTAAATAGAATGTTCGCCAACCTGATCGGGAAGAACATGGAAGTGTACGTTGATGACATGCTGGTTAAGTCAAAGACTGCCGATAACCATGTTTCCGACCTGGAGGAATGCTTCAAGATACTACGGGAGTATGTCATGAGGCTTAATCCACAGAAGTGCACTTTTGGAGTCGCATCTGGAAAATTCCTGGGTTTCATCGTCAATACCCGAGGAATCGAGGCAAACCCCGACAAGATCAGGTCATTACTCGAGCTTCCCTCACCCAGGTCGCGCAAAGACGTCCAAGGCATGACAGGAAGGGTGGCAACCCTCAATCGGTTTATTTCAAAATCCACCGATAAGTGTCTGCCATTCTACAACCTGCTCTGAGGAAATAAGAAGTTCGAATGGACAAAAGAGTGCGAAAGTGCTTTCCTCGACCTGAAGGCACATTTGGCCGAGCCACTCGTATTATCCAAACCAAAGGCAGGAGAGCCCCTTTTTCTCTACCTAGCTGTCACAGAGGATGCAACTAGTGCCGTATTGGTCCGAGAAGAAAACCGGGTTCAGAAACCGGTCTATTACATCAGTAAAAGACTTCTCGGGGCTGAATCCCGATACCCGTTGATGGAAAAATTGGCGTTCTGCCTTATCACGACCTCCCGAAAGCTCAGGCCGTACTTCCAGTCCTACTCAGTACACGTCATGACCGATCAGCCTTTAAGGCAGGTTTTGCAAAAACCTGAAGCATCGGGACGCTTGTTAAAGTGGGCTATCGAACTCAGTCAGTTCGAGATTTTATACACCCCACGAACTGCTATAAAAATTCAGGTCTTGGCCGATTTTGTGGCGGAGTGCACGGGATTCTGGGAGAATCCTGTAGAAGACTCACCCCAGGTCACCTCGGCCCAGACGTCGTGGAAGATCTTCGTGGATGGCTCATCCAATGAGAACGGCTCTGGGGCTGGAATCATTTTGATATCCCCTGAGGGACATAGATTCCACTCGGCGCTAAGATTCAGATTCACACTACAAGAAATCTGATCTTTACCTACCAATATTTTACCTACCAATATATATTGGTAGGGAAAGTAATGTTTTGCCTGCCAATATTTATTGGTAGATAATATTAGTAGGTAAATGCTAGTCCATTATATTATATTTTGGAATATAGCTTTACCTACCAATAATATCAGTAGGTAATGATCTTTACCTACGTATATTATGGAGGGAAATTTTTTAACCATTCCCGCTCAATTTTCCCCCTATTTTTTATTTTCAATATATTATTTTATTATTATAAATGCTTATTTGGAAGCTTATGTGGAGTAAATAATATGATGTGTACACATTGTATAACATGTGGCATGCCACGTGTGTACATAGTTGGAAAAAATATAAATAAAATATATTTATAATAAATTTGTATTTAAAATTAAAATACAAATTGTTTCTTCAACCAAGAGAAGGGGGAAAGAGAGGGTAGGGTTGGTCGGCACTGTGGAAGACGCAGGGAATGCTAAGCACCAACGTTAGGGCTGAGGACGAGGAAGATCTAGTGTGCCGTTGAGGTCCACTGCCAGGAACGCGAAGCACCAACGTCGGTTGTCTTCTCCATCGCTCGTGAGGCTTGGTGGCTTCATATCGTTGGCATGCCCAGGGAGTGACGGGATCGATGCTGGAGCTAGGAAGACGTGAAGGTGAGGCAGGTCGGCATTGTGGAAGACGCGAGGCTGGTGTCGACATTGCAGGTGGGTTTAGAAAAGGGTTAGATATGGCTCATATGGTTTATTTTTTATGGGTTTCATTTCTGTGATGAGATTTGAGTTTTTTCTTCATTTTTTATGAGTTTGACTCTTAATATTGACGAGAGAGTGAATATGGTTTGAATCTGATTTTGATGAGCTTGAATATTAGATTGAATATGAAGGCGATGGTGAATGCGATCGTGAGTTTCAGCTTTTCTCTCTGAGTTGACTTGGTGGGAATGTTACAAAGGCAATATAATGGTGAATGCAATGGTGAGTTTCAGCTCTTCTCTCCGGTGAAAATGGTGGTGGTTGACGCGATCTCAGCGCCTGCTTTCTGAATTGGGGTTTTGCCCTTAAAATTTATGGGTATTGATTGAACATTAGTGGTATTTTCCTTTTTTAACAATCTGGGTTTGTGCTGGGTATTGATTGAACATTTGTGCTGCATCTAAATATCATTTGTCATGCTTGGCTTATGTGGTTTGATCCCATGACAGCTCGGGTTGGAACTTGTTGGTGAAAGCCTCATCTTTTTTCTTTGTTTTGTTTGCAAAAAGGTTAGGTTCTGATTATTACATATTTGTCAAGCATTTTTTTTATGTAAACCCAGTTTTCTTCTTTCCATTTGATGCTGAAACTGAATTTTTTTCAATGGTTTTGTGTTAGTAATATAGGTTGCCAATTAAGAGACGTGTTTTGGGGTTGAAAGAGATTTCTTTGTTTGCTTAGAGAAAGATTGTCCTAATATAGTATTTATATGAAGGATTTAATTTAATGCATTACTTTTGTAGGGTCTTGAGTATAAAGCTTAGCAACAAAGCAAAGTAGTGTTCAATTACTTGGTGCAATGGCCTATTGTGTTCCTGAGATCATTAATTTTTTTGTTGGTAAGAGACATATTCTTTATTCATTGGAAACAGGTAATACAGAAAGAGTTTAAAGTTTTCTTATAAAGTAGACATGGATAAAACATTAGAAGACTCCTTTAATTCTTGAAATTCTTTGCCGCAAACCCAACGTGATAGCTATTTATCTTTCTGGATATGGGCCTTGTTTTATTAGGCGTTGTCTTAGAATTTTATGAATTAAATAGTTTGTTTCTTGTAATTTATTTTACACAGACTAGCTACCAAACTAATGGGTCTAAAATCATTCGCTTTCCTTAAATCTAACAATCGCCTTTGAATTTCCAATGTTTATTACGTTCAAAAGTCACTCGCCTCTAGTGATTGATACATTCATCCCCTTAAAGAGAGTGCTAGCGTGCTTAATTTCATACAATAACAATTGTTTTAAGGTTCACATTGTTTGAGGCAGCAACTTGGAATTATATATATTTTTTCCCATTTCTTCCGTACAATTTGGTCTCTTTTATTATCGTTCTTCCTCACTTTACAGCTTGTAAGATTACGAGATGACCCCATACGAGATGAATGCCCCATTATTTATCATTTAGATGTAGCTGCAATGTACTCGAACATTATTTTAACAAACATGCTTCAGGTAAGCTGGTTAATTGATTTCTTTCATGTAATGTGCTTGACAAGTTCAAGCTTCAATTCATTTCATATTATCTTTGTGGTCTACAATTGAAATTTGCAATACATATTGCAATTACACAACAAAACTTGGTGTTTAACATGTTTTACACGTCTGGTTTACCTATTAATTTTTCCTTATTTGCATCTTCTGATCTTTGCTATTGTTATCTCTAATCCTTTTTATGAACAAAACTTGTTCTTCACTGATCAATAGAAAAGAGAGAGAGAGAGAGAGATTGTTGATTCTTTAATATATTTATTTGTCTATTTCAGCCATCATCAATAGTTACAGACGAGATTTGCACTGCTTGTGATTTTAATTGCCCAGGAAAGACTTGTCTTCGGAAGCTTGAATGGGTTTGGCGTGGAGAAGTCTTCATGGCAAAGAAAAGGTCTCTTTTTTGTGGACTCATTATATGCCTTTTTCTACATGCATCTTTAATTATTTATGTTTTAATTTAAAAAGAAACAATAATATTATAAAAATTACAAAAGCAAAGGGAAAAATATTTCCTACTAGAAAGAAAAACCTATCGAAAATCAAGCCATCAATACAAAGTAAAGTAAAGCCTTACTAGTCTAATAATTCTCAAATCCTCAACAAATCACAAAACTAAACCTCTTGAACTCCTCATACTTTAGTTTAAGTCTATATTTATGGTTATTAACAATTGGGATAGTATAGTTCTCCTTCTATGACTAAATTCTGGACAAAATTTCCAATAGAGTTATCTATTTTATAGACATACCATGTGTTATAGAATCGTCATGGGCAAGCTGCTTTAGGTTCTGTTGTGGAATGAATCTTAAGATGGAATAATTTCACTGTGTACTTCATGTTTGCTTACTTATATATATAAAAAATTATTTTTTGCTTTATTTTTAAATGTATGTTTTATACTTTTTCTATTTTCAGGATGAGCTTATCGACAAGTTTCTCAATGGCTCAACCTTAGTGGAATGCTATTCAGCTGTTGCTTCTGTTGCCAACCGTTGGCTTGATCTTCTTGATGTATGTCTTCCAATAGACTTTGCTTCTTATGCTATTCTGCTGTCTTCAGTGATCTTTGCAGATAATTTTTTCTTTATTCCTTTTCCCACAGAATCAAGGAAAGGATATTGCGGACAGTGAGTTGCTCGATTATATATTTGAATCAAGTACCATGAGTAAGTCTCTAGCAGACTACCAAAGTCATCATCGACATTCACAATAAGTTCAGTTAGAGAAAAGGAGGCTCTCATGCAATGATCCCAAAGTGAATAATAGGAAGAATGTCAAGAAAAATGACATTATTGAGTTTTCAATGACCTAAAAATAATGTATAGATATTTTTTTTATGAAATGTGCTTCTTAATAAGCAATGAATTTTGTATAATATATGTTTGTTTATTTTTTTATTAAAGTTAAATAATTTATTTGATTAATAATGTTAAATATTTTTCAAATTAATTACTTTCATTTATTATTTATATTAAATAAAATTTATATATAATTAAAATTACCTACATAGAAATATTATATTTACTCACAAATAAATAAGTGTAGGTAAAAATAAGTATACTACAACATGTCACGTGGACCAATCATTTAGTGCCACATAACCGATAAAAAGGGGATAAGTAACACAATCATTTGAATTTCTTGTAGTACGTGGATAAATTATTGTCTGACACGTGGAGCAACCACAAGATGCCAAGTGGCGGTTTTGATGTATGCCACGGATACCACGTCATCAGACACATAAACTATGGAAACCATGTCAGTAGACATGTAGGATGCCACATCATCAAACACGTCATCTGCTGACTCATCAATTGATTTATAACTTAGTGGGGTCCACTGATTCTTTTACCTACCATTATTAATAAGTGTAGGTAAAGACTCTTTCCCCACTAACCTTTACCTACCAATCTCTACCAATTCAATATTGGTAGGTAAACCATATTACCCACCATTAGACTAGTTTTACACACACTTACAATTGGTAGGTAAAGACCCAATTTTCTTGTAGTGTCAAGGCCTCCAACAACGAGGCCGAGTACGAAGCTTTGCTGGCCGGGCTAAGAATATCCCAGGAGCTAAAGGCGAGCTCCGTCCAGTGCTTCAGTGACTCCCAGCTCGTGGTAAACCAGGTTCTGGGCAAATATCAAGCGCGAGGACCCAAGATGGCTGCCTTCCTGGCAAAGGTAAGAGTCGAGCTGTCTGCGTTTGGGCGAGGCTCAATCGAACAGATACCTCGGGAGCAGAACGCTAACGCAGACGCTCTTGCCAAGCTCGCCACCTCCGAGGAGACGGAGGCTTTGGGGTTAGTACCGGTAGAGTTCTTGGAGAAACCAAGTATAGAAGAAGTCAGGGCGGAGGTCGAGATGATCGACGCCAGGCCGACCTGGATGACCCACATCCTTGAGTATCTCACCGAAGGGAAGCTACCAGAGGAGTGTAATGATGCGCGGTGGATACTGTACCAGGCTCCAAGGTATACAATGGTAGATGGGGTGCTGTACCGACGTGGGCACTCCCTTCCTCTCCTGCGATGTGTTTTGCCAGGCGAAACAAAGGCCATCCTGCAGGAAGTGCACGAAGGTTTTTGTAACGCCCTACTACCTTAGAGCCGTTACTAAGTGAGGCTAAAATGTGCAATCAACTCGCTAAACGAGTTTTTTAAAATAAAAGTGTGATTAAGTGAAAATCTAGGCTGTAATCTTTAGAAAGTATTCTATTTCATTAAAAGTTCAGGAGTTTAACATTCGGGATCCCACAAACCAGTTTATGAAATATTTACAACTCAAAACAAGTTTATAAGTAATTAACCATCAAAACTAGGGTTTATACAGCCATTTCTCAGAAATATTCCCAACCAAAGCAGTTGGGCAAGCCGAACATGTACGCGCCGCCCCCACGCTCTCTGTACTCATGGCTGGTCGACCTTCTCTTTGCCTTTACCTGCAACATAGAGCACCCGTGAGCCGAAGCCCAGCAAGAAAACTCAAACAGTACATAACATATGCATAATATACAATCATTATAGCAGACATCTTAAATCTAGTCAGACAGTCCATATAAACTAACACATATACGGCCATGTCGTCCCAGAAACGTTACCAAAGCCTGGGATCTCAGTCTACACCGTAAGGATATCCCATGTATCCATTGAGGTCTCACCCTAACCACGAGCACTCCATGTGCTAAGTGGTAATCCCGGCCCCACTGCCGTTCTCGGCCTTCGCCGTTCTCGGCCCTTCGCCGTTCCTGGCCCTTCGTCGTTCGTTCTGCTTTTGCCACATTAAGCATTCTCAATTAACAATCAAATATACAATCATTCATATTAAACTATATTCTAGCAATGAAACAATTTAGGGCCGCGCCCTGCAACAATTCTATGGGCCCAAGCCCTGCTCTACGGGTGCCACAGTTTTCTTACCTGTATCCCGAGCTTTCGATACCCCAAAGCCGCGAGCACGGTCCTCTAACCCGAGCCTCTCAAAAGACCTAGTCACAACACATATAAAACACCATTTAATGCTAACCAATCCAAAACCACCTTCCGGGGCCAATCCCACACTCTCGGAACTCCCAAATCCCTAAAACAATACATCGAAGACATCCCCCGAACCCCCGGAGCAAAGACTCAAAATTGCAAAATCTTGTGTTCTGAAAATGGCCTAGCGCCGCGGCTGAAAATAGCCTAGCGCCGCGGCGCTGCCCTAGAGGGCCGCGGCGCCCAGAAAGTCACAGAGCCTCCCCTGCTTAGAATCAGCCTCGCGCCGCGGCGCCCAAGAACAGGGTCGCGGCGCTCCTTCGCGAACCCAAAAATCTGGGCCCTATCTAAGTTCCTAAACATATATGGGTTACCTTGGTCGGAGGGACCTGCAGCTGCTCCTGACCGAATCCTCTCCTCGTCCGTTCTTTGGGCTTCCTCCTCACGAGGGGCACCTCGTCCTCCTCGTCCTCCTCATCCTCTGCGGCCTCCTCCTCGGGGATAGGCCTCATCTCGCGAGCTGGGGGAGGCACCCGGGGTCTCCTCAGGTTCAGAGTCTGGCCTGGAGAGATCAGCTTGCATGCCAGCCTCGTCTCATCTGTCACGAGCTGGCGATAGTCCTTTTCACTGGGGGGCAAGCCCGCCAGTGTCTCGTACTGGCTCCCGAGGATCACGGACTTGTCTGTCCTCACGAAAATGGATGCAGAATTAATCCAAGTCAGAAACGGATAAGAGGGAGAGCTAACCGATACTTAACTTACGAGCTAAGGACGAAAAGTACTTACGAGGACGGTTGAAGTAGTGCAGGTCGCAGTTGCGAAACCCCTTGGACATGAAGAACTGGTCTTTGAATTCATTGGGGTGGTTGGGCAGCTCGATGACCGCAGTCGTATTTGGAAACCGGGTCAAGTAGTAGACCCCGTCGCCTCGCCCCCGCTGCTCTGAACTGGCCTTGAGGTAGAAAAAGTATAGGATATCTGCCGGAGTGGGGACCTCCCACTCCTATTTCAAGAACAGATATCTCAGCCCCGCCAACAAACGATAGGAGTTGGGGGAGAGCTGGAAAGGGGCGAACCTCACATAGTTGAGGAAGTCGGCGAAGTACTGGTCCAGCGGGAGGAAAGCCCCGGCTTTGAAGTGTTCGTCACTCCAGGCCGCGAATTCCTTGTCGAGCGGCGCGCAGCTCCGCTCACCTTCTAGGGGAGGTCGGGCGATCAGGGCGCCCCTCCCCACTTCGATGTTGTGGGAAAGGAATATCTTATTCACTTTCCCCTGGTCAGTGATCTTCGAGACGATCCTCTCAGCCTCGAAGAAAGCGTCGGGTGCCACCTCAAGCTCCCGCTCAACGGCCGGCCCGAAGACAGGAATTGGGGAGTCTGTCATCACTTCCTTTCCCTTGGATTGTTGGGAAGACGAGCTGCCTGCGATCCTCTTAGAAGCGTTCTTCTTGGGTCCCATCTGGTCGCCTAGCGAACAAAAGAAGAAATTTTCAGAAAAGGCGACCTAAGCATAAGGGAGAATAAAAAAAAGGTGTTTCCTTTGCACGAGCTGAGGTAATCTCAGCTCGTGGAGAGTGAGACCACGCGGTTCTATGAACACGCGCATATGCTCCCAACAGATCCCCGATTGCTCGGAATTCGTGTGCCAGGAGGGTCAGGATGAAAATTTGCCTTGGAGGGAAAGTTTCAGTAGGCAAGGGGTGCAAAATCGCCTGTGAGGCGTGTCCCCTAAGCTACCCGGTTTTGCACCCAAAAGTATTGGATATTTTAAACAACCATACCGAAAATCCTACCCAGAAACTTTCCCCAGAAAATGAACCCTATAAACCGTGTTCCTAAATGGTTTTCTACTACAAGCGATACTCTAACCTAAAAGGCTTTCACCCTTCATGGCTACAAAAAACCAACAAAACCTTGCATGCAGCTACAGTAAATATTTACCTAGGCTACAGTGAAAAATAATTTCAAAACATGTACAGTCAGGGGACTTACGGAGTATTCTGGTTGAGAAGAGGATGAAGGGATCGTCTGGGTTGGGGCTTCGTCGGAGTAGTTGATTCCAAAGCTTCAAGGGAGCCCTTACACCTGAACTTCTTGAATGCTGGGAATGGCGGCCGGAAAGAAGAGGGTTTTTCTTTTGAAGATGAAGAAGAGAGAAGAAAGTGGAAGGTTCAGAAATTTTTTGAATGACCGGGTGGCCCATGCGTAAGGTGGCCACCCCTTTTATATACGTGAAAGGCCACGTGAGGAGGGCCGTTGGATTGCCCTGATGTGGGATCCAAGACTCTCCACTCGAAAGGCGAAACGACGGCTGAGTATAGGCTAGGCCATTTAATGCGGTTCTCGGAAGACGTACCGTCACCAACCACGATGTTCCACGTATTCGGCGCCTGCGTAAAATGTGGAATATGGAGAGTTCATGGAGAAGCCCAAAAGCCCCTGCTATGGCCCTACACGACGTCGTGTACCACGAGCATGGGCTTGGGGGGCAAATGTACGCCATAATTTTCCAATGGGCTATTAGCGAGCTGAGATATGGCCTAATTATATCACAACCACGTGGATCCCCCATGACCGGAGCTGTTGTCGTCAGGTCCTACCTCGTTAGCTCGGGGATCCAAAAGGTTCACCAAGATTATTTAATGACCGAGTCAGGACTGTGAAGGCCGCAGGTCGAGGAGGCATCCAGCTCGCGGTACGAACTGGAGTTGGAAGCAATGACCTCTTATAAAGTCAACCACGCAATGTAAACGTGCATATATCAGACATTACGTGTCTGATATATCCCCGACTTCTCGGACACGCAGCATGAGCGTGCGTATTCAGGCACCCACGACTGGGTTGGGCCGTGCAGCCCATTGTCCCCCTTACCTATTGATTAGACCACACTTCATGTGTCAGGTTTTAGGAATTAATAATGAATGTCACAGAAGTGATATGATAGGTAAGAAGGTCACGGGATGACCTTCTTACCAACCCTCAGGTGCTCTCTCCTATAAATATGGAGACCCTGGGAGTTGCAAGAGGTTGGATTCTATTGTATAAGGAAATACCCTGTAAAAGAATACCAGGCATATAGCAATAATATTGACTGGTGGAGTAGAAGGATTTTAACCTTTGAACCACCTAAAAAACGTATTTTGTGTCACCAGTCCATTAAAAGATCATTCATCTATTTCGGTTCATTACAAAACACTAATCCCTTCCTCTTATTTTCTTAATTACCTGTTGGCGAAAAACCGCATCAACAGTGTCATAGGCCTTACTCAAGTCAATCTTCAAAGCACACCTCGGGGAAGTATTTATTCTATTGTAGTTCTTGATCAAATCTTGAAAAATAAGAATTTTATGAGCTAGAGATCTCCCTTTAACAAAGGCTCCTTGATTTTGACTTATCAGATAAGGAAAAACTTCTGAGAGTCTACTACATATCATTTTTGAAATGCACTTATATAAAGCGTTGCAGCAAGCTATGGGCCTGTAGTCAACCGCTCTGCTAGGCACTTCAATTTTAGGGACCAGAGCAAGAGCTGTTTCATTGAGCTGTGCAGGGATCTGCCCATCACGAAAGAACCCAAGGACAGCCTCTGATATGCTATCCCTTATATTCTGCCACATTGACTTGTAAAACTCATAACCATATCCATCCGGCCCTGGACTTTTTGTGCCCGGAATGCTAAAGAGAGCCTTCTTGACATCAGATTTCCCAAATTCCCTAGTCTAACTCAGCTGCATCTCAATATCCAGACAAAGACCTAACTCAATACACTGAGAATTAAATGAACCATTGGCTGAACTAGAGATTCCCATATAACCTCTGAAATGGTCCAAGAAATGATGAACCATTGCCTTATAATCATCAATAACAACCCCCTGCTCATTCTGAAAGGAAACAATACGGTTCTCCTTTCTTCTTTTTTTAATGCAAGCATGAAGGTATGCATTATTATTATCACCCTTCTGCAGCCAAGTAATTTTGCTTTGTTGGATCAAAAAACTTTTGTATCTAGCAGTGTGTTCTTGAAAGCGAAAAGCTGCTGTTTTTTCAGCCTCCTGCGCAGCAAAATCAGTAGGAGAAGCTTGAGCTTTAGTGAGTGCGAGTTGATAGTCACCTTTTGCTTGATGATAGCCCTGCTCAACATCTCCAATTTCCTCCCTATTAAAAGCTTTCAAAGCATGCTTAAGTCGAAGCAGCTTTTTGGTCACACCCAGCAGACCCCTCACAACCAAAGGCTTATTCCAACTATCTAAAACTACCTCCTTAAACCCCCTATGAGTAGTCCAGAAACTAAAGAACTGAAATGGCTTAAAGCCTAGAGTACCTAGTTTGAGTGTTTTAATGAGGCAATAACAGTGATCCGAATGGGCTTCCCATTGAAAGTCTGCAATAGAGTAAGGCAATGTATGTGAAAAGTACTAGTTCTTGGATCATTTACGTCCCTAAATGCTTTTTTTATTTTAAAATACATAAAAACTACAAAATAAATGGTGAGTCATTCTTAAAATATCTGGACATTTAATTTATGACAATAACAAACATGACACGAGAAAAAAATATTTTCATGACATTTTAAATATATTTAATATTTTTATAAATTGAATTAATGTTTCATTCAAAAATATATTCTTACCTACATTGCTATATTATAATTATGATTAATAACTATGTTATCTCGATTATCTTGATATCATCCATTTTTATTGTGTTTATGCTTGTTTATTTCATATTTTTTTTTTATAAATTTAATAGTGTATATAAAATTATTTATGTGCATGTATATATATGATTAGTTATAAAGTTAAAATGTTATGAAAATATATATTTTTTCAATGTTTTGTTTGATATTGTCTAATTTTTTTTTAAGATTGATTCACCATTTTTTATATTTTGAAAGAAAAAATAAATAAAAATAACATTTAGAGACTTAAATGATACGATTTGAAAATATTGTGAACCTAACTAATAAAAAATCAATTTTCGAGACCTAAATATTACAAAGTGTAAAGATTGAAACTATCACTTAAAAAATCTCTTTATTTTTTGTTTATTTTACCACACCTTTTAACTAATGTGTTTTTTTAAGTGACTTAGTTTGTTATTATTCATGCACAAAACCAAATTTTATTGGAGGCGAAATATTCATGGCTTTGTGCAGAATGACTAAATTAGACAAGTTTTTATGGACAATACTATATGTAGAGTTTCACTATATGCTGTTATATATTGAACACATTGGATTTTAATTTATATTCAAACTAGATTGAGAACAATGGTAAGATTGTTTTTCCTACTATACCTTTTGGGTGGCTTTATCATAATTTTTATTTAAGAAACAGTGAGAAAGTTGTTGGAAAGTACTGTCTATGCTGCTGAAAATTATTATCTAAAATACAAATTAAGCCCGTTGATGTAGCTGGGTAGGTTATGTTTTATTGGGTTTGTTCCGTCCCACCCTATTTATTAAATGGGGCGAGCCAAATAGGACGGGTTGCTTCGTGGAGTGCCGTAGGACAACCCGCCCTATTAGCAAGCCTATTCTCAACAACTTTAATCTTCACATTATATTAATTGGCTATATAGCTAGCATATATATATATACATAGATTTTTTTTTAGCTACAAGTTTGAGTCCATTTTGTTTGGACATTGTAATAGAAACACAAACAATCACTACAAGAAAATTAGCTATTAGAGGCGGACTCTGTTTGTATTGTTCATGTTATTAGCTGCGGACTAGGGTCTGCTGCTAATAATTTGTAATTATTTTATAATTTTTATTAGCGCCGGACTTCCTATGGCGGGTAGCCCGCTGCTAATACACCAAAGAAATGGGGCTTCTATTTTTATAATTATTAACGACAGGTAATCACCTTTATTAGAGGTGAATTAGCCGCTGCAAACACAATTAGTGACGGATAATTACCTTTATTATCAGCGGGCGAATACTAATAATATATATTACAGCACAAGCTAATCTATTGATATAATAAAACGAAACCATCCTTAACATATACTACAAACAATACTATACATTAAAGCACAAGCTAATCTATTAATATGATAACAATTTTGTGTTGTGTGGATCAACTTGTTCTTAGTAATTCAAATTAAGACAGCAAATCGTAGACGTATATATATATATATATATATAAATATAGATTCAATAATGTATATGCATGTGTGAGTATAGTTGTACTTATCTTTCTTATATATATGTATATGTCACGTGGCCTATATATATACAAGTGTGAAATGTTTATTATATATGATATCATATTATATTATATGATGATCTAGTAGCTAGTCTTCATCATAAAACCTCTTAATTCGTACGTGTAGAGATTATAACGAATACTTGTCATCAGCTATATATATTATCTTTTAAGGTGAACCAGCAGCTAGCGGTGCATGTATGGGAGAAAGGAAAAAAAAAAGAGTCAATAATGGACAAACACAAAAACTATATATATATAGCTTAATAATTAAGTCAGACAAAATCTATAAATAGGGCACTAATAATAACCCATTCTCAAAATCAAATATATATCTATTATACTTAGTTTTTACAAATCATATTTGAGCAAAGATGAGTTGTGATGATGAAGGTATGCAAAATATATATTTATGTATAAGAGTATATTAGAATCACTACTTATTAATGATATATATATATATAAGCTGTTTATGAATAATATTTATATTGTTGACAGGGAATAATAAGACATCATGGCCTGAGTTGGTGGGAGTGCGAGGTGAGGTTGCTGTAGAGACTATTGAGAGGGAGAATCCTGCTGTGAACGCCATTCGTGTGCCGGAAAATTTCATCGGCGACACTCAGTTTCGGTGTGATAGGGTTCGTGTTGTGGTTAATGACAATGGAATTGTTACTGCCACACCTCAAACTGGTTAATTAAACCATTAATTCTCCATATCCAAACCTATTTATATATATATATATATATGTACTACTACTACTACGAACTACTATAATTGTTATGTTCATTTTTATACATTTTCTATTGTTCACGTCTGTAATAAAATAATGGCAACGTACACTTTCTCCTTACGTTTTGTGCTATATCAATAATATCATTCATTATATAAATTCAACTATTTGATATTTACAACTGTTACTTTGTGTTAGGGAATTCACCTTCCTCACACCAGCTTCATCTACAAACACAAAAGCAACAAACTAATAGACACAACATACACAAATATCAATAGAAAAAATCAGCAAGAAAAACAATAAAATGAACACCAAGAATTATAGAGATTCAGCCCAAATAACTTGAGCCTACATCCTCTTTGAACTCCCATTGGGATGTTCTTCTCTACATTATGAAACAGCAATGGAGATTACAACTTGTCACCACTAGAGAACTTCTACACTTGATGGATTACAATGCCTTGAACCCAAACAAAACCCCAAGTACACTTGACCATGTACAAAGAAATCTCTCACCCAAGACCCAAGTGTTTCTCTCTCAAGCTCTCTCTCTTTCTCTCTCTGAAATAGCTCCTATTTTACAAAATGAAATCTGTTCACGTATCACCTCTAAACAACTGAGATAACAAGACTTATTTATAGGGGGTTTTTTTACAACTGTCATCTAACTTAAAATATACCAGAAATAAACACAGACTCATCTGGCGAAATGGTAGACAAGACTGGAAGAAAAATATAACTTTGCTGATGTGTTCGGATGTTTAATGCAGACCAAAAATTCTAACACTTTGTGATGATGATGAAACCTTTCATTGTAAAAGAAAAACCACTTTTTAAATCCTGTATTTTGTAATATTAAATGGTTAAAATTAATTTACTGAGCTTGAATTTAGTTAAAATGTTTTTAAATATGATCATATTATTCTTGAATTAAAGTATTTGTAAAATATTTTAAAATTTTAAAATACAAATAAAAGAAAACAACTTAATTAAAAAAAAAAAAGTCTTGTCTCTCCTTCTCCCTCTTTCTCTCATTCATGAACCTGCGATCTTGATGCAATTTCGGAAATTAAACCCAAATTAATTTCAATAATCAAACTCAAATATCGAAAATAAAATCTATTATCAAACTGCACAAATCACTTTATCATTGCTAGTTATATCACTCTTGGGCACTTTCGAATGTTAAGTTTGCCCATCAAATGAGTAAACCCATAAACAAGTTCCCTTCAAAGCTTCCAACCGCAATTATTGAAACAAAACTAGTACCCGCCTTTGAGAATACTTGTCACAACCCGAGCCCTAGAAGTTGTGATAGATGAGTTAAGAAAATAGAAACAGTGAAAATGAATATTCAGCTCAATTGAAGCTGATGTAATTCCATTACTGAAATAGCCATTTCAGGCAGAAGAATACAAAAGAGGGCAATGGATATACACAGCCTTTTTACACATATTGTACTGAAAATAACAGAATGATAAAAAGCTAACAAATAATGGGTGTGCCATGACCACGTCTGGGAACCACTACTGGCTGGTACAATTTGTTACAACAACCTATTTGTCCTTATTCCTTTACACCACCCCTCAAATGAGAGGGTGTTTTTCTCACGCCGAGTTTGGAAATTAAATTCTGAAATCTATCCTGTGTAAGCCCTTTTGTAAGACAGTCAGCTACTTGATCAGCTGATGGAATGTATCTAATGTCCAGTTCTTTCTTCAGCACCTTGTCACGTACAAAATGCACATCTATCTCTATGTGCTTAGTCCTGGCATGATAAACTGGGTTTGAAGCTAAAGCTGCTGCACTTATATTGTCACACCACGTCACAGACCTTGAAACTAAAGGAAAACAGAGTTCTTTGAGGAGTGATTCTACCCATGAAATTTCAGCTGCAACATGAGCAAGAGCTCTATATTCTGATTCAGTACTAGATCTAGATACAACAGCCTGTTTCTTTGAGGACCAAGATATTAATGAATCTCCAAGATAGACGCAATAACCTGCCACAGATCGTCGATCATCTGGACAGCAAGCCCAGTCCGCATCAGAGTACCCAGTAATCTGCAATTGGTCACTTGGACTGATGTGTAACCCATACTGAACTGTTCCTTTCAAATATCTCATAATCCTCTTCGCACAACTCCAGTGAACACTAGTTGGTTTCTGCAGGAACTGACTTAGTTTGTTTACTGCGAAAGCAATGTCTGGTCTAGTGTGACAAAGGTACTGTAAAGCTCCAATGAGGCTTCTATAAGTGGATGAATTTGGGAGAGCTTCACCATCAGCAAGTGAAATCGATTTACCAGCCACTATAGGAGTTGGACATGGCTTCAAAGTTGTCATGTTATACCTGTGAAGTAATTCTTCTATGTATTTAGACTGGGTAAGATAAAGTCCAGTCTCATCTCGACAAGCTTCTATTCCCAAAAAGAAACTGAGGGGTCCAAGGTCTTTCAAGGTAAATTTTTTGTTCAAGGCAGCAACAAATTGAGTGAGCCGTGTATTGTTGTTCCCTGTAACTATTATATCATCAACGTAAATCAACACCAGAATAATTACCTTGTTGTGATATAAGTAGAACAAGGAATTATCTGCTCTAGAATTCTTGAACCCCCATTGTTGCAGTGTCTGTTTCAACTTTTCAAACCAGGCTCTCGGCGCTTGCTTGAGGCCATACAATGATCTGTTAAGCTTACACACATAATCTGGTTTCTCTTGATCAACAAAGCCCTCTGGTTGGACCATAAACACGTCTTCATTTAGCTGCCCGTTGAGGAACGCATTGTTAATGTCCAGTTGTCGGATTGGCCAATTTTTAGCGACAGCTACTGTAAGCACAATACGAACAGTTGAGGCTTTGATAACGGGACTAAACGTCTCACTGTAATCCACCTCCGGTCTCTGATGAAACCCCTTTGCTACTAAGCGAGCTTTCAATCTCTGAAGTGACCCATCGGCATTCAGCTTTGTTGCAAAAACCCAGCGATTTCCAACCAGATTATAAGTAGGAGATGGAGGTACAAGGGTCCATGTGTGATTTCGGTGAAGAGCTGCCATTTCAGTTTCCATTGCATCACGCCACCCCTCAATCGCAAGGGCTTCTGAAGCAGAACAAGGTTCACGGAAGGAAGAAGTCCATTGAGATTGACCCACGTAGACCTTGGGCTTGAAAATGCCAGATTTGGCACGGGTGATCATCGGATGTGAGGGCTTCGGAGGTGAGGGCGCCGAACGTGTGGAAGAGGACTCGGCAGTAGCATTGGGTACATTCCTGCAAGAAGAAATGGGTGAAGGACGAACAGCCGAGGAAGAGGAAGACGTTACCTTCGTGGGAGTCAGAGGAGCCAAGTCTGGGTCAGGGGGTGCTACTCCAGGGCGGTCAGAGGGTTGCGATGGGGAAGAGGCAGTGGAGGGGACAAGGAAAGGAAGATGAACCCAAGCAGAGGGAGCTGATTGTTCAGGCCGACAGGTATGAAGAAACCCAGTTGCAAAAGGGAAATCACCCTCATTAAATCGAACATGCCGAGAAATATAAACCTTCCCAGTAGAGCTCAAGCATTTGTAGCCTTTGAATTGTTCACTATAACCCAAATTGACACACTTGAGTGACCGAAAACTGAATTTGTGAGGTTGATAAGAACGGAGACAAGGGAAGCAGGCAGTACCAAAAATACGAAGCTGATGGTAATTGGGTTTTTTGTGAAATAAGACTTCATATGGTGACCGAAAGTTGAGGACAGAAGAGGGCAATCTATTGATGAGGTAAACAGAAGTAGTGAAAGCATCAACCCAGTAGCGTAATGGCATGTGTGCTTGGGCTAAAAGAGTCAAACCCATATCGACAATGTGTCGATGTTTCCGTTCAGCACGACCATTTTGGGCGGAGGTGAAAGGACAGGAATGTTGAAAGGCAATACCACTATCCCGAACAAGTTGGCCAAATGAAACATATTCTCCCCCCCCCCCCCCAGTCAGAGCGCAAGACTTTAATTTTAGTGTCAAATTGGTTTTCAGCAAGGTTCTTAAATTGAGAAAATGCACTTAGAACTTCAGATTTATGTTTGAGCGGAAAGAACCAGGTGTAGCGACTAAAATCATCGAGAAAGTGTATGTAATAGCGATAATTGGTGTTTGATTGCATAGGGGCAGGACCCCATAGGTCAGTGTGTACAAGTGCAAGAGCCTTAGTGGCTCGGCTATTAGATGAAGGAAATGGTAAAGCATGGGATTTACCCAGTTGACAAGCATCACAAAAGGGAATTTGAGCATTAACAGAACCTTTTATATTAGCATCCAAAAATACATGTCTAAGAACTTTAGGTGAGGGGTGACCCAAACGTTGATGCCAAACCCCATTGATTGAAATAACAGACTCACCAACCACAGGTTGGTTTACAGGACTAGTAGAGACATGGGAAACAAAAGCAGCTGGACTCGATGAAGAAGATGAGCTAGGAGGAGGTATCGGTGGGAGTTGTAGTTGGTAAAGTCCATTTTTAAGAGTCCCTTGGAGTAGCACCTTCCCTGTTTTCTTGTCCTTCACAAAACAAACATCAGAGTGGAATTCCATTAGGACCTCATTATCAGCTGTGAGTTTTGACACACTGACCAAATTTTTTGTAATTGCAGGAACATGTAATAAATCTCTCAAAATAAGGGGCTGTTTAGACAGAGAAGGGAATGAGCAAAACCCAGTATTAGCAATAGTAAGAGAGTTACCATCACCAACTGTGAGCCGTTCCTTACCACCATAAGGAGTTCGATTGGCCAGATGGGAAGGGTCAGCGGTGAGGTGGTTGCTGGCACCACTGTCAGCGAACCAGGCATCATGATCAATAACCTCTGGAGAAGTCACAAATGCACTGGGTTGAGAGGTAGGAGAAGTTGGTGATGACTGGGATTTCTGGCGTGGGTCACTGCCCATGAACGAATCATTGTACCTGTTGTAGCAAACAGCGGCAGAGTGCCCATACTTCCCGCAAACTTGGCAGGTAGGGCGATTAGCATTGGAGCTGGAACGACCACTACGACCACGAGCTCTAGAACCAGAACCCCGATAGCTATTGTGGCCAGAAGAGGAACGCCTGTTGGGTGGTAAGGGAGAAGAGGTCTTAGCTGCAAAATGCACCGAAGGAGCAACGACATCCTTGAGTATCTTGGTGCTGGTCGTGTGGGTGCTGAGACGTTCCAACCGACTATCAAAGCGGAGAAGAACATCTTGAAGTTCAAGCCATGTGAGGGAAGAGCCACGAGCCTCAAGTTGCACGACAATGGTGAGATATTCTGGACCAAGGCCATTCAAAACATTAGTAATCAAATAAGAGTCAGGATATGGTGCACCTGCGATGGCGAGAGTATCAGCCCAAGATCGCATTTGCCGAAGATAAGCCGCCATAGTCAAATCTTCCTTGCGTGAGGTTTGAAGGCAGGTGCGAGTGTCATCAACCTTGGCCTTAGAGAAAGCTCCATAGAGGGTTTCAAGTGCTTTCCACAAATCAAAAGCAGAGGTGCAACCCATGACTTCAGAGGCAATGACCTCTGTCATTGAACCATAAAGCCAGCCCATTAAAAGCTGGTCATTAATAATCCAGATTTCATATTCTGGATTGGGGCAACGGGACTCGGCAGAGGGTGAGTCAGCTGGGGCAGGGATGAACTCTGGGGGGCAAGGCTTTGTGCCATTGAGGTAACCATCCAGACGGTGACCCCTAATAATAGTGGAGACCATGGCACGCCAAAGAGTAAAATTGTTTCTGTCAAGTTTGACAACAAAGGGTTGGCTAAGAGTGCTGCCAAATGGAGAAATAGGAGCTGAAGGATTGCTAAAAGCAAGGGCAGATGGCTGCTGAGGGTTGGCCGAATGAGCCTCACTTTGAGCAGAGGCTGGCGGAGGAGTCTGATCTGGTCCTGTGGACATTTTGGCATAGGCCTTGATGGCTCTTGATACCAAGTTAAGAAAATAGAAACAGTGAAAATGAATATTCAGCTCAATTGAAGCTGATGTAATTCCATTACTTAAATAGCCATTTCAGGCAGAAGAATACAAAAGAGGGCAATGGATATACACAGCCTTTTTACACATATTGTACTGAAAATAACAGAATGATAAAAAGCTAACAAATAATGGGTGTGCCATGACCACGTCTGGGAACCACTACTGGCTGGTACAATTTGTTACAACAACCTATTTGTCCTTATTCCTTTACAAGATGTATAATATCCATAATTTGGGTGGTCTAAGGTCACACTTTAACCTTTGTTGTAAAATAATGCTTATAAATGACCATTTAGTTTATACATGTTATATCCATTTTTGGAGTATCACTATCATTTACCTTAGATCATGCTTAGGGCCTAATCAAATGTAACAATAACTCTTCAATATAAATAAGAGGAGTAAAGACCAAGAAAAGAGAGAGAGGAAAAATGGGCGTCAGCTTTTTACAGGAAAAATGGAGCAAAATCGCTAAAAGTTAAATACACGTGTAATCCATGACTTGCAAGATCAATGACGGTGACTATGTGGATGTAGGTCATCTTTTTGGGGCCAAACCATTATAAAATGCTATCAATCCATTATTTTTGGGCACTAGAAACATCTCATATACTTTATTTAGCTCTCACAAATCTTCTCAATATTATTTTTTGGGTGTTAGACGAGTTAATGCAAAAACGAGTCAACAATACCATATAGTACCATAAATTATGATGGAATAACTCCTATATTTATATAGAAAACATAAGTAATTATATATTAGGATCATCTATCATTATACATAAGACAATAATATCCCTACGATTATGTAATCACCAAATAGTTAGATTTAATAAGTCATAAAACATCAAAATAATACTTAGCATCCATCATTCCTCATCCCTAACTATTATGTAACTAGTTAAGAGATACAAACCATTAGGTTCATGTTGACCCACGAATTTTCCAACGACACTTAGTCAAATAAACGATATGAAATAAGAATTGAACTTAAGAATATCAACGAATAATAAACGACACAAAGATTTATAGTGGTCCGGCCCCGATAGTCAATAATGACATATGTCTACGTAGTACTTTTATTAATGTAAATCCCTCAAAACTTGTGATTAGCACACTAGAGTCCACCGAGTTTCACAAGTTAGGAAGAAGGATACAAGAACGTGTATTACAACACTCGAATCTTATGAACTCTCTAAACATAAAGAATTACAACGTAAGGAATAATGAATCCTTGGGTCTCTATTTATAGACTCAATGATGTACAAATATGGGCCATGTTGCGTAACTTGTGCAACAAATAATAATAAAATAATATGTAAATAATACACTTTACATTTGAAATAACAGATCCCGCAAATATCTATACATTTAACTAACTTTGAGCTTTAACTACGTTCCATTAAGCAGCTTTGGTCGCATCTCTTTTGAACAACTTTTTTTCCTGTTGCTCCACATAACTCATGCACATGTTTGATAGCATGCTTCCTTCTCCGGTCTGGTCGTGGGTCGACCAGTCTTCCATAAATGACTTGTCATGTGCCTTTCACGTGCCTTTTGTTTATGCCACGTCAACATGTTAATTTTTAGGGAAACATTTGCCCCCCAAGTTTATTATGATGCAATCAACATTAAATAAACTTACTCGACCCGCATTCACTGACTTGTCACGTCCAACCGTACTTTTACTTCCTCGAAAAGGTAAATAATTATGATTTTATGGTTTCTAAGGAAGGATTTGACTGTTTTACATTTTTCAATGTTTCAAAACCCTCTTTTAACTCGTGACTTGTCAACTACCCTAACCAGTATAAATAGGCTTCTTCCTTTTCCTTCATTTCTCACATTAACTTTCTCTTTCTTCAAAAACTTCCAAAAAAATTCAAGCCCTTTCCGATCATCTTGCGTCAGTTTCTAAGAATCTTTAGCAATCCCTACTCCAAGTAAGTTTTTGAGCAACTTCATCTATTTTGTATCAATTTTCTTGCATTTCTACTAAGAATGATCTCTTTTTGGTAACTGTCATATTAACGTTCTTGATATATTCTTGAGGATAATCGGTTATAGGTAAAGAGTGTGTATAATTCTAGGTTTAAATGAGTGTTTTAGGCAATATTTAGGAGTGTAAAGACGTTTAGGAAGGGTATATGAGGGTTTAACTACTGATTTTGGGTCCAAAATTGATAACTCTACAAAATAGAGTTATTTTACCACTTTTTATGTGCTAATTGTTGCTTAATTCTTGAGTTTTTAATTGATTTATTAAGTTTTTAAATAATTTTGAATTTATTAGTCTTATTTTGATTTTATATATTTTTGTGTGTTTTTATAGTTATTTTGTTGTAAAATTTTGTAGTTAATTATTTAAAATTAATATTGTTAAATTATGAGAAAAAAGATGCAATTTTGAGCTGAAGTGTTTAAGTAAATTAAATTTTAATTAATATTTTCATGGAACTTTTATTGTATATTTTATTATTGGAAATATTTAGTTTTAATTTAATTTAGGTTGATTTTTGTAGAGAATTTGTTGAAATTTTTGCTCTTGAAAAAGCAAGAAAAATAAAGGAAAATTGACATTTTTAAGGAAAAGAAAGAAGGGAAATGGCATTTTTTAAAAATGCCATGATCAAGCCATGGGCCCAAGCCCAATTTCTCCTTCCCAGCAAGCAACCTCACGTTCAAATGCCACCTGAAGCTTCAATGGTCCACCTGATGCACTCCTCCAAACATAGCTGCCCAGCCATGTTCAGCAATCCTCCTATGCGCCAATGCCAGCTGCCACTCAGCTCTTCACCATTCGGCCATCAAATATCCCCAGCCATCATCACATTCCTTCAACAGCCCATCCATTCGGTCCAAAGCAGCCCAAATGCCAGCCCACGCCAGTGCACACCACCTGCCCAACCAGCCCCTTTATTTGTCTTGAGCCCAACAAAAGCTTGCTTTTGTAATCTTGTCTCTTTATTTAAAAATACAAATTTTTACCCCACTTTCTACACATTTTACCCCAAAACATCATTATTACACCCTATAATTTACCTCTATTTTCCATATTATAATTAATTAAATTAATTTAATCAATTTAATTAATTTAAATTGATTATTTTAATTTACTCATTTTGGCTATAAATAAGGAGTTTTGAAGACCATTTAGGGTATCCATTTTGAGAGGAGGTTACTATACCATAATTTCTACACATTCAAAACCTCTCAATTCTCTTCATCTTATTCTTCTTTTTGGTTATTTTCTATGTATTTTTAGAGGAAAATTTGGGGGTTTCTCCTCCAAATTTTCCTATTTATGTTTGTAATTTCTCAATTAGTTATGAGTTTATAATCTTTTTAAGATTATTAAGGTGATGATGAAACAATATGTAACTAGATAGTGTTTATTTTGTATGTTGATTTCCCATTTTGTGCAACAAAGTTTATGGATTTTCTTCTTCAAATATCTTCTGTCATCTTAAATATCATGTATTTTGGATTGTTAGCACATATTTACACTTTGTTCTTCATTAGTGCTAAAACATAATATTCTTTGTGTAAGATGTGTCATTAAATTGTACACATTCATGCTTAGAACAAAAATATTATGTTTTGCCTTATAAATAATGTTCATTGATTTATTTGTTATTTCATTAGATTGATTTACACTAAATGCTTTGAAATTATAATTTTGAAAAGTGAAGAAAAATCTTATCTTTTTAGAAATAATTTGTGCTTAAAATTACAAATCTATTTAGAAAATGATAGTTTGATTTATTTTAACTATCACTAAAACTTGGGAATCAATATACTTATAAATATTATTAAACTTATATTTTGTGAATTCTAATCCTTAATAATCTTATTTTGCTATCTTGATTTCTACTTTTAATTTATGTTATATATTGTCTTTAATTTCTCTATTATTATCTTTTATTTTGTTTTTATTATACAAAAATCTCATCAATCTTTGGAACTAGGTTATAATTTATTAATTTTGGTTTAAAATAGTTTTCTTTTCGATTTTAGACAACTCCTTTAAGTTCGATATCCTTACACGATCACTATTCTATATGAACGATTCGTGCGCTTGCGATTTATAAATATTTAAAACATACCCGTTTTGGGTCCATCAAAAATCAAAGTAAATTTTCGATATGAGGAAAAAATTTGAGTTTTTCCCGCTTATTCTGAAGGTGAAAACTTTTCATTTTTACTTTTTGATCTTTATCTTCCCCTACTCGTTGGTTTCAATCTATTTGTTTCTATATACTGTTGGTCGGATAAGAGCTTAACTTCATTAATTTTCTCTTTAGTTTTTCCTTTTCTATTGGTCGTAGATTCTCACTTCCCTTTCTTCTTCTTAGATTTTCGTGCAAGATTATTGGGGAGGTGAGAGGCCAATGGACGAAGACATCATTGCCTTGCTATTCAAAGACTCTGAGAATCCTACTTTGCCCATATCACACCACATCCAATACCATTGACCAGATATCCCAGACCAAATCCTTATTTTAACCGAACCAGAAGAAAACCAAAAAGAGCCAAACCATCCATGGCCTGTGTAAAACACGTAGCCCAGAGAAAGAAAAAGACCCCTCGATCGTCACATTGGTCAGCATGCGGCCAATGCTGAGGGTCATTCGACCAACCCCCACGCGTAAGAATCAAGCAGCCTCCTCAGTTACTCCTTACCCATGCCCTTGTAAAAGATGGCATAAAAAAGGATGTACCCTGGTACATCGTCTCTCCTAGCATAATATCGAGCAGGATGGTGACCAAGTATCCCAAGAAGTATGACCTTCTTGGGATTACTTTATATAAGCCAACACTTGACCATAGGGCAAACGTGCTTGGTGGTGCCAAGGTCATATATTATAAAAGAATGACACAAACATATTTAAAAAAACCATTAAAGTAAGAATCTGTTAGACACACTTTTTACATATAAACATATGATGCATTCTAGTTTCAAAGTAAATTATTTGATGTTGTTTATTAGTTTGAAATTTAGTGTTCGTAATAATTAAAATTATGGTTTTTTTTATGTTTTGATTTATATATTATATATAGTGATTTAAAATTTAAAATTAAATAAATTTTTCTAATATTCTTTTAGAAAAAATATTCAATATAATAAAATATTAAGAAATTCTAATTTAAAAGTATGAATTTAAAAAGTTTATTTGATCAAATTTTAATTATTTAATTAAAAAAAATTAAAGTGAACAAAATTTATATATAAATATATATTATTTAATTAATGGCTAGAATAATTAAAATAAGTAATTTGTCATTAAAAAAACTAAACGAAAAAAATTAGAAATATGTATATTTATGTCTTATGTCACTATTATATATATACTTGAATAAAAACAAAATATATTAAGTGACAAAAGAAATCATTAATAAAAGAAAGAAAATTAAAAATTTAAACACATAAATATTTTTTTGTTATAGTTTTTAAAACATAATTGATAGATTAATTTATATACTTTAATATGAAATTTTAAAATATGTGATGATAAATTATTATGGCTCATTTATTATTATTTTTATTTTCAATTTATTTACCTAATTTAGACGACTTTAAAACTAATTGTGTTAAAAAATAAAAAAATATATTAAATCTAACGGAAACCAACAATTTCCATTAAACTCACACTTATAATATCTTCTATATAAAAAGTGTGTAAATATCGGAAATTCTTGGTTTTAACAGTTTTTTTTTTTTTCTGTTAACTTTAACAGTATATTCTTATATTTAATGGTAGATTGTAAACATGGCATAAACTTAAATAAATCAACAATTAAACAAATTAAAATATGATATTTTTGATATATTTTACAATGATAATTATTTAAAAATAATAAACAGTACATTTTATAACTTAAATAAAATTTAATTAAATTTAAACTTAAACTTAATATTATATTAAACATATAATATATATCTTTTGTTGTCATTGTCGAATTCAATAACTAGAAAACATAAACTTAATAAAAATTAATTAATTAATTAATTAAAATATAATATTTTAAAAATATCTTATGATAATTTAAATAATTAAATCATATTTATTTAAAAATAATAAATGCATACAAGATAAAATTTGCAATATGGAAGGAGGTAAATTCTCACTGTTTTATTTATACTCAAATGTTTACATGCCAGCAGGAATATTCTAGAATACAATAACAGAAAGGTACAGCCCTGAATTCTAGGCAAAGGATCGCAAGAAAACAGAATATACACACTACCAATATACAAGAAAAAAGGAATATCAGTACTATGTACCAGAAGGTGGTTAGAGGAGAGAGAAATGAATAAGATGGACCAAAATGCACCTATGAGTCACCATAATTCCTAACAATATATATCATTTTTTATCTTATAAATTTGTGTGATACTTTGTTTTTTATACAATGATTGAAACTTTTTTTCTTCATGAAATTCAACAAAAGACATTGTGAGATATTAATAGTTGATGCATGTATATAATACTCTCTACACTATGATTTTTTTTAAAATTAATTTCTTTTTAAAAATTATTATATTTTATAAATATGTCATGTAGCTATGTAAATATATATTTATGTCAACATTGTATTTAGAAGTCATATATGTAGAGATTATTGATATAAATATTTATATATACTATAGAAATATAATTCATTCTATTATATATATTTAAAAAATAGAAAACTATTAATTTATTGTTCACCGGTCAAGAACATTGAAAGACCGATAGGGCTTTTAGTAAAGTCCCTGTAGAAGAATTTATATATATATATATATATATATATATATAAACCTATAAAAACTAGGCATGTATAAAAAAAACATAAAATCCGTATATGGGTATGCATAAAGAAAAAAAAAAACAATGATGGATAAGAAAAAAAAGCTACGTATATATATAAAAAAATTATTGTAGAGTCTACTTATATATATTTAAATGTGTCATATCGCTTTTTTTTTTTATTAAAGCTACTTATATAAAACAAAATTATTTCATTGTACGACTTTTATTTGCAAACGTAAAGGGTAACTTATTACCACAAGAGTAACCTATCAGTTACTTGTATTAATGCAAATATATGAAACTAGTTACCATCCAATATAAAACTAAGAAAACAGTAACAGGTTAATCTAGCGTGTGCATTTATTTTATGAGTAACCGGTTACTATGCAATACCAAGTAATATATATATAGTAACATATTAGTCTAGCATATGTATTTAATTTATGGGCATTTATTTTATGAGTAACCAGTTACTATGCAATAACAAGTTAAAAAATAATAATAACATATTAGTCTAGCATATGTATTTAATTTATCGTAACTAGTGACCTATTTTACTTCAAATAGCATATATTACATTCAAGAATATCCATAATGGAGACAACTAACTTGTTAGAAATTATCCAACATAGCAAGCAGACATTCAAAATTATATTCAAGAAAAGTTTTCTATTATGTCTTCTGTAATTTAAAATATAAATTTAAACTTAGCTTCGCCATGTGTATAAATGACTCTTTGGTCATTGTTTACTTAAAAAGTTTATATGAGGTCACACACACGCATATATATATATGAGAATTTTTTTATAGGGGTTTCACTTTAAGCCCTACCAGTAGGGCTTTCAGTGTTTTTCGACCTATGAATAGTTTTCGGCGCGAATTTTTTTATAACCGTGTATATTGTAGCTATTTAGAGTTATTTTCAGAAAATTTCGAATAGTTTACTGTGCCGAAAACTGTTCACAGATTGTAAATACTGAGAGTCCTACCGGTAGGGCTTAAAGTAAAGCCCCTATAGAAGAATTCTCAATGTATATATACCTAGGAACAATCTCTTTAGTTGGATATATATGAATATGAATTTATTATATACAAAGAGCATATAAACTAGCTAGTCTTTTGATATATAATAACAATTTCCTATTGTGTATAGTGGATCAACTTGGTGTTATATATAGTATTTGTAGTTACATTTATTGACATTACTTGTTCTTATCTTTCTAATACATGTCACGTGGCCTATATATATATATATATATATATAGTCTTCATGGATTGTAACCTCTTGGTACGTGTAGAGATTATAACATTACTATTTTTTGTTTTCAAGGTGTGAACCTGCTGGTGTTGCATTGCATATATAGTCAATAATGGACCAACACAATAGATCCATATTCAAATAAATACGATCGATCGAGGACAAGCCAACCAGCTTATTATTATTATTATTATTATAATTAGGTGGATACAAAATCTATATATATAGCTAGCTAGGGCATCTCTCTCTAACCATATTCTCATCAAAATATTGTTTACAAATCATATATATTAGACTTCTGTTTTAGTTATATAGCAAAAGCAAGCAAGATGAGTTGTGAAGGTATGCATACATATTCATCTCTTAATATTATTATTATTATATCAAAATTTGCCAAATTCTTCTTGTTATTTCTTATATTATATCATATATATATATATATATTGGCAGGGAAAACGTCGTGGGCTGAGTTGGTGGGGGAGAGAGGTGAGGTTGCTGAGGAGACTATTGAGAGGGAAAACCCTAGTGTGAACGCCATTGTTGTGCCTGAAAATTCTAAAGGCGACACTCAATTTCGATGTGATAGGGTTCGTATTCGAGTTAATGACAGTGGAATTGTCACCAACACTCCTCGAATTGGTTAATTATTGTTGTTATTAAGTTTATTTACATATATATTTACTATCTATTATTGTTCGTGTAATAAAAAATAATCGGAACTTGTATGTTTCTCTTTATTATGTTCTCTCTTTTATATGTTATACTAATAAAGGTTTATATTTTTTTTTTAACTTTGTGTTTTATTTTTTCAGATTACATGCTTGGACTCGTGTTTTAAAAAAATTATTTTTAGATTTTATATTTTGTAAAATTATTCAAATAAACTTTTAAATTCAATTTTGATGATGAAAAACGTAAATATAACAATACAATTTTTAAGCATAATGATTTTAATTTTGTTTTTAATTATTAGTTCGGTAAATTATTTGTGATTTCAATTGAGAAAACTTTGACCAAATTTGGACTTAGGGTTTTATTTGAACCATTTTATAAAACATAAGGTCCAAATAATAATTTGTCAAAACACATGATCCAAGCAGATAATGAGACTAAACACAGGATCCAAAAATATATAAACTCTATCAATAATAAGATTCTTTGTAATAATAATAAAATTGGAAATAGTAGTTTGAGTCCTCTGCTTATGTTGTTAACTCGGAATTAATAAAAGAATCAAGTTATGTATATAAATATAGGACAATTTTTCTATAGAGGCTTCACTTTAAGCCCTGTCGGTAGGGCTCTCAGTGTTTCTCGACCCGTGAATAGTTTTCGACGAGATTTTTTTTATGACCGTGTATATTGTAGCTACTTAGAGCATTCAGCAAATTTTCAAAAAATTATGAATAGTTTACAGTATCGAAAACTAGGTTCAAACATGCTGTTTCGGTACTGTAAACTATTCGGAATTTTCTGAAAATTTACAGGATGCTCTAAATAGCTACAATATACACAGTCATAAAAAAATCGAGCCGAAAACTATTCACGGGTTAAAAATACTGAGAATCCTACCGGTAGAGTTTAAAGTGAAGCTCTTATAGGAGAATTCCCTTAAATATATATATATATTTACAATTGATTAAATAGAATCTTAAAGGGTTGACAAAAAAATAACATTTATTATATCAATAACAAAAACAAAAACAGCATTTTTATATGTCCACTACTAAAAAAAGAATTTATTACATCATTATATTAAGTCGGTCACGAGTGCTGACTAACTTAATAAAAAAATACGACATATATTTGTCCTATACTACGTCAAAAGAAAAAACATTATCCTGATATTTTTTTTAAAAATGTATGTATTAAAAGGATAATACGAAAAATACCATATATGAGGTCATTTTTAAAAAAAAATATTTGTGCTAGAACCTGCTTAGTATTTGTCTCTATAACAGGATTTTTTTAAAATTGTTCACTTTTATATTTCATTAACTATACATATTTTTATTTTTATAATTAATATCTACAAAGACAAAATGATTAAAATACAATTAGTCTATATTTTTAAGCTTGTGATTTATATATATTTTTTTGTTTGTTATATAACGTGTAAATTTTTCAATAGTCTATAACTATATGGGAAAATACTAGTTCGGTTATTGTATTTTTTCAGAATATGCAATCAGTCTTTATGTTTTGTTAAATGATAATTCGGATCTTGTATTTTACAAAATTGATCAAAATAATACCTTACACCTAATTTTGGTCAAAAAAAATTTCAAATATAAATTTTTATTCTCAGTTTCTCGACTACTTTCTTCGCTTCTCTGAACTAATCGAATCACTAGCGACTCAAAAATTGATCTTATAATTGAAAATATTTTGACAAAAATCTAGTCTAGAATACTATTTGGATCCATTCTGTAAAACACAAAATCTGAATTATTATTTAACAAAACACAAAAATCGATGACGCATTCAGAAAAAACACAAGGTGCAGAATAATATTTTTCCAAACTATATATAACCCACGTAGCAAAAGTCCATAAGTGAGATTTTATCTATTTACTCTTTTAGGATGTTTATTATTACTCGATAAAATTACAAAAAAGAGGGCTTAAAAGTAATATGTAAAAAGAAGCCTCTTCATCTTTATGCTTTTTCAATACACACACACAATAGGCTTTTTAATTTATTATTTTATTTTTATTCTTTTCTTCCCCAAGCAAAGTAACAATTTTTCTAATTAAATACTTTCACTTTTTGTATATTGGTTATTAAAGTCTTGGACCACTCCCATACTCTATCCTCGAAATTCTCTTACTTTATCACTTTAGAGCTTTTACTTCTTTTATTTTTGTTGGAAAATCTTTTTCTTTCAAACTACAAATTACTGTAAATCTGATTAAAACTTGCACTGTTTTTTTTGCAAAAATAATTGTATTTGTTTATGCATATTTAATTATCAAATAAATATAAAGAAACTTATGATATAAGACTCCATAACTATAAGTTAAATGCAATAGCTGTCACATAACTGTCCTCATACAACAAACAATAAAATTTTAGAAGAAACAACTTCTTATCACCTAAAAAGATTTTTCAATCATTGAACAATGCTTCCATGTCACCTATAACAATATTTAAATCCATATATAATTCCGACAAATTTTCGGGTGCACTCTATAATGGTTTTGGCTTGAGAAGTATTTTCGGTGAATTTTATATTGTAAGGTGAATCTCAAAATATATGAAGGATCTCAAGTATGGAATTATGTTTACTCATTTTAAATTGAGTATTTGTTTCCTTCCTTTTCCTACTAGGAATGACAATATACATTGTAGTTATTTAGAAAATCCTATAAATTTTTAGAAAATTCTAAATAATTTAGAGTGGTCAAACATATTATTTTCCACGCGCATAAAAAAAAATTAGGCACATGTGCAACAAACTATTTTGAACCTAGACGAGATTTAAAAAAAAAAGTTCTTCAGATTTATAGGAGGAACCATTTTTTCTTTTTTTCAATGCGAATTTGACACAGCATGGGGAACCAACTATTTCAAATTAATTATTTATAATTGAAAAATGAGTTTCATTGGTATTTCATAACTAATTGATTGAGCAGCTCGTAAACCACCTAAAAAGGAATATTTATTATTTGACTCGTATCCTAACATAAGAAGACCTTTTCTATTATATTAGTATTTTTTTATTATACATTTTCTATTATATTAGTATTAGTGAGTAATCTCGACTTCAAAATATTTTAAAAATTTATAAAATATTTTAAATAATTATAATATACATAATCTTAAAAAAATAAAAATTCATTGAAAATACTTCCGGATCCAAATGCGAATTCCCCATTAATTGCAGTCTAAATTTGTATGGACTGGCCCATAAATTTTATAAATGAAAACTTGAGAAAATAGAGCATACATGTAAGAGCACTCACATTCGGTGCTCTACTTCATTATTTAAAATACCTTTCCAAAACACACATTTTTCTATTTTACTTCTAAGTTTTACATTTTACCATACATCAGATTCTCTATTTTTTTTTCTCTATATCATTTAAATATTATATTTTCAAACATTTTTTATTCATTTAAAATATTTTCTATAACTATCAATAATATTTTTATATATTTTAATGTTTACAATATCTACCCATATGTAATTTTACATAATTATATTATAATTTAAATTTATCCAAATTTATAAGATAAACTAAAATATCAATTATTCTAAAAAAAATTACAAATAAGAAATTTTATTATTCTCAAAATATATTTTGAGAGTTTTCATTGGAAATATTTAAATATAATATAATATTGTGAATATATTTTGGGAGAAAAATTAATAATATATTGGGTTGAATAATGAATAGTATACCTTTCATATAGCTTTTTACTGTAGATTTATCTAAAAATATTTGTAAAATACCTCATCCGATGGACACTCATTTTTCTTAGTTTGAACTATCTTTTACAAATTTTGGTGATATAACTCACCGAATGTGAGTGCTCTAAACTAGTTCTGTTTTCTATATGCAATTTGCAAATATTTTTAGTTATTATTAATATTCATTTTATTTTTAAAACCCCAAATTTGTGAAAATCATCCACGTGGCCAAGTCAAGAGTTAGTGTCATATACAACTCCAAAAGGCCCACGTGGCCAACTCAAGTTAGTGCCATGTATAGATTGAGGTTAAGGTCCAACAATTCATGGTACTCAGCACAAAAAACCGAAGAGAAATGTCAAATCATTGAGTCTTCTTGAAACAACACATGTCATCACATTTGACCATTAGGCAGTGTTTGGCATTCTCATTGGTCCCATTCAAGCAATTGGGATGGACTCAATAAATATCAGGAATCTTATGGATTGCTATGCTGTTCAATCAGTCCTTGCTTGCAAGAAAAATATCTCTACATTACATTACATAACAGATATGTATCAATAATGCTGTGTTTGGCTTAAGCTAGTTTCTCTGTTTTTTCACTCAATTTAAACAGTCATTACTATGCTAATTAATGATGAGGATTGTGATTTGGAATTCTCCAATTCAGTTATCGAAAATAGAAGATTTTATCTAAAATATAATATTTCCGAAAGTAAAAAAATAAAATAAAAAATTAGCTTGGTCTTTTCCCTTTCTCTTCAATCTTTTCACAATAAAATATATATATTTTGCAATCTAATTTCATTTTAATACTTCAGACAAAACTTGATTATGTCCGTGTTGTTGAAAAAACTAGTTTGGAGAGTATTATATATATATATATATAATATTGTAGCTATTTAGAGTATTTTACAAATTTTTTAAAAATTTCGAATAATTTATAGTTCCAAAAATTAAGTTCAAACATGTTCGAACCTAATTTTCAGTACTATATATTATTCAGAATTTTCTAAAAATTTACAAAATGCTATAAAAACTACAATATACACGATCATAAAAAAAAATCACACCGAAAACTGTTCACGGTTTAAGAATACTAAGAGTCCTAGGGCTTAAAATGAAGCAATGTAGGAGAATTCCTCTATAATAACATGGTAATGTGTTTGTTCCCAATTATCAAAATAATCAAGATTGAAAAATATGAGGTTTGTTAAGTAAAATCATTTTTATAAACAGTTACTTTTCAAACCAACTCACTACTCTGTCTTAACATACTTGATTGATAGTTTGTTTAGAAAAGCATGAAAAGAAAACCATTTTGTAAAGTAACATAAAAAAAATAATTCACTAATACCACAAAATGTAACCACTCTTTCTATAACTCTTCCTTTTTTTTTTTGAAAGATCTACAACTCTTGTTAAACAGGTAAACAGTGCCACTCCAACATCCCACAAGTACCAAATTCACAAACAGTTTTAGAGCTCCAAAAGGATCAAACTAATATGCCAAGTTATAATCATTGGTAGTTGTTCTTGAAGAAGCAGAGCTAAGGAACCTATCATCTTACAAGCAGGACTGAGATTATATACAAAACACAACAAACAAAACTATGTACAACACAAACAGAGAGACCTTTAGACATATTAATTTATATATATATATATATATATATATGTATGGTAATAGAATAGGCATATCAAATTCATCCATGACCGAGAAACTTGCAGCATTTTTCTTGAAGAAGTTTCTGCTTCTAAAGACCTTCATAGTAACCTCCATAGGTAACATGTGCTCTAGTAAGAGGCATACCTCTAACTGCATTCATTGCATCATTCAATTTGGTTGTCTGGTGTACTACTTGATTTATCCTCTGCAAACCAAATCTTGTGTTAAAAATTCCATCTTCACATTCAATTCAAATGCATCATCATCAGAAATCCTAACACAAATCCATGACTAAAAATAAATGTGTTTTTGCAAAATAACAGTCTGAGCACACTCAAAATCCTATCTAATAAGATTATCCAAGTCATTTTGTAAAGAAACATTAACAATTGAGGCAAAAATTCAATTGGGTATTTTTCAATCTTGGAAAATTAAAAGAAAAGCAAAGATTTTTATTTTTCTGACCTTGTCATCATTGTAGATCTGAAACCTGATCTTGTGGTTGTGCTGTTGGTTTCTGTGGTGGCTTCCAATGAAGAGAATGCAAATTGTAGCAGCAGCAATACCAAAAGAGCAAATAGCTCCAATCCCAGATAGACTCCATTTCCATATGTCAAGCCTATCATCATCTTCTTCATCACTATCACCATTTTCATCAGTACTATTAGTATGATCTTCCTTCATGTCCAAGTTACCACTCATCTTTTTCATGTTCATCATTCTTGGAGAACTGATCACACCACTCATATTTTCAGATTCAACTTTGTCATCAAAGTTGAACACAGCAGTATCAATCTGAGGCATAAAAGCTCCTCCTCTGGTTGGGGACTTCGGTGATTCCACCATTTTCATGTCGACAAATTCATTTTCTTTCTTCATTTTCTTGAAGAAAACTTTGGAGACTGAGTCTTGATCAGCCTCAAAACCAGCTCCTGCATCTACCACCGCCTTAGTGGTTTCATCATCATCGTCATCTGGGGTTTTGCCACGTGTCGATGTTGTTGAATTCAGCTGAATCGGAATCGGAATCGATACAGGAACGAGTTGACTCGGCACCCTTTGAGGTAATCTTCCCGGACTGTTCTTTGTTAATGGGCAATCGAAATAATCGTTGAGAACCCCTTTCGGGTCTGAAGTACCACTCCACTTTCTGTAGAGGGTTTTCTTCTCACAGTCTTCTCGGAAACCCAGAAAGCCATTATCTGGGATCAGCTCCCACTCATCGAGATCCAGTTCCTTGTGTGCCATACTAGAAACAAACGGTGGTGATGATGATGATGATGAAAAAGATGGTGTTCAAAGAAGAAAAAAAGAGAGCTTTAAATAGCGAAACTTAGAGTTGTGGGGTTTGGATTTTCAAAAATGGTGGCTTTCATGGAGTTTTGTGTAGAATTTCACAAGGGTCATCTCATGGTGGCTCTTGCTCTTTGGAGTGGAAATTGGAAAGGAATCCCATAAGCAAGCAACCAAGCAATAACAATAATAGTAGTAATAATAAGGCTTTGGGGTTCTTACTTATCTCAATAAAAAGACTTGAAAGAAGACACAAGGAAAGATGTTCATTGGTCCATCCATGTGGGGCCCACCATGGAGAGAGAGAATTGCCCTCTTTCTTAGATTGTTTTATTTATTTATTCATTTATTCATTCTTTTCTTTGTTTTGCCATTTAACAATTGGGATTATCTATTTCTTTCAAGTTTGATTAGTTTATTCATTCAATGTTAAAACTTTGGATAAAGGCTAAATTAGTTGTTTAGTGAGGGGAGAGGAGAGTGTCTATAGAACTCGGGCCACCGGCCATCTCCAATTCATAACATTATATATAGTATTGCACTAATACCAAAACTAAAGAATCTTATCACTATATATTTTTTTTATTCCAATCACAATACTAAAAAATATATTATTTATTATTTTATTATTTTGTCTTATATATAAAATAATATACATATATATTTATTATTAAATACTAATATAAAAAACAAAACAATACAATTTTTTTTTTTTTTTGCTGTTGCTACAATACTCTATTATATTTTGTGGGTACTCTATCATATTTTGTGGGGTCCTGTACCTTAACAGTATAATGGTGGGATAAGTAGAATTTGGTTGGATTTGATTTTGTGCATTTTTAGTACTATATTTGATGTTTTGCAATCTGATTGGAGCTGTCCTCGAGGCATTCTGATTTTTGGTCAGTGTGTTTAATACTTCTGAACACTTTGTGTGTGTGAGAGAGAGAGAGATTCCTTGGTGGGTCTAAGTCTCCAGAGAAAGAAGAGAGAAGAGATGAGTATAGAAGAGTAGAAGGGTATAGTTGCTTGTGAGAATTTGCTTTGGAATGACAAGGATTGGGTTAGGTTTGTTATACAAAGAAAAATATGAAAGTGAAAGCCCCATACAACTGTCCAAGCCATAGTATCTTTATTAAGATTTTTCTTATATATTTTTTTTTTCCCAAAAAATGAATATTCCTTGCATCTTGTGGTTTTCATAGTATTCTACTATAACTATTTAGTCTAATTTGATACAAGTTAAGTTACCACCATACTAGTACCAAACCAAGTCATTTTCTTCTATTATTACAAAATATATTAATAGCAAAATGCTAAAAGAGTTGGACCCTATTCCAAAAACAACCGATCATTCTAAACTCGTTTTTGATGGGAGCAAAATTTCCATTGAAATTCTTCTTGGTTGCAAAAATAAAAAATAAAATAAATAAAGTCTTTTGTATTCTTCCCTATTTCGTATCAACACATGGTTTTTATTTATTTTAAGCAAGAGGGTTTCAAGTAATATAAAAAAAATATGTATACTTACCTTTTTTTTTTTGTATTTTGTTTGAAATATTAATACTAATATATATTCAGATATTTTACTAATTAATACAAAATACTTTCATAAAACTTTGACTAAATTTAAACTTAAAAATTATGTTACACTCCATGATAAAATGTATAAATGTGTTTTGACATCATTAGAACTACAAATACACATTTACTATTACTTGTTAATATATGATTGAGTACATAGACCAATTTGTAGTGGAGTACATAATCGGACTCGGTCATTCACATATATATTTAAATAAGTCAAAGCTTTAATAACTAAAAAGAAATTAATAAAATGAAATAATTTTTGTACTCTTTCTAATTTCTAATATTTAAACGATATAAAACTCAATTTATATACATAGGAGGGTATTGTCTGTCTATGAGAAGCTACAACTATACAATAAATGTTATGAGCATACTTTTCATTCACCCCAAAATTTGGCTGATTCAAATAGATTACACGTCTCAATTTATAATTAATTTTTTGTTAGGGTGGTCTCAACTATATTAGTAATTTTAAATGATTTGTCACACCGAAAATGGACCCAAAACAAATATTATTTTTTCAAGCTTGTCATTTTCCTGCTCTCATTTCAAAGACAATTTATTACTATTAAAAGTAATGTTATTTCTTTAATAATAAAATATTCCACAAATTCATGTGCTTTACTTTCAAACTCATTGGCCTAACAATTTACTTGCAATATCCACCGAAATAAACAACCTAATCAAATAATGAAACATTTTACAAAAGTGAGTTTATACTTTTTTTTTTTTTTTTTTTTGGATAATGTGTTTTGTCCCATTACTTGTTTAGACCTTATGTTTTGTAAAATAATTAAAATAAAACTCTAAACTCAATTTTAATGAAGAAAAAATTAAATATAACAATACAGATTTTTAAGTAGAATAATTTTATTTTTATTCTGAATTGTTAGTTTGGTAAATTATTTGTGATTTTAGTTGAAAAAATATTGACCAAAATCGGATTTAAGGTTCTATTTTAACAATTTTACAAAATATAAAGTCCAAAAAATAATTTATCAAAACACATGGTCCAAACAAGTAATGAGACAAAACACAGGATGCAAATGTATAAACCCTACAAAAGTATACTAAGAGTAAAAATGAAACTTCTATCATCACATGTTAACACCACACGTTTGAACACACACGAGTATTTTTTACTGTCACCTCTTTTTTCCTATTTTGGTGGAGAGAGAGAGAGAGGTTAATTTGATTACATTCCACTTATGGTTAAGTAAAGATGTAGCCAGAAGGGCAAATAATTTACACAAAAAAGAAAGCTGTTCGCAAATTTACATGCTTGTTTGCCTTTTTCCCAAAAATCCCAACTCAGACAAGGACAACAGCTTCAGCTATCATCACTACCAATATAATAATTTGAGAGAAAGAAAGTGAGGAACTACCTTAGTACTGAGGCTCAAGGACCCGATAAGCTCTTTCCTACCCTCAAATGTCTTGCACAAGATTTATGTTCTCGCAGATGAAGATTCACCCAAAGAGACAGAAGCGAGAGAAGAAGCCCAAACCCGGGCATTCCTTGCACCTTCACGCCAATTCCTCGTCTTGCATTGTCTCAGCTTGGTCCAAAAACCACTCACGTCTATCATGTGGCTCACACGCTCCATTATCTGGCTCGTTTCTCTGATTATTCCCAAATTCAGGTGGGGAACACACGAGACCCAGAATACTTTGACGCGAGACAACATCCTTGGGAAAATGGATACAAGTACCCTGAAACAGAGGAACAATATAGAGAAAACCAAGTATGGTTCCCTCTTTGATACCGCTTTCAGTGCTGAACCATTCATTGACAGGACTATGGAGCTTTCACCACTTTCCAAGCTGATCGGTTGCTCCTCGTCAAAATAGAAGGCTGGTTCAAGTCCTGAAACACATATATAAAATATAAACACCTAATACACATTACAGCCTAGTCTAAAATAGGAATTCGATGTCAGCACCAAAGCAAAAAGGAATTGCATTATTAGCTCTGCAAAAGTCATTTGTTTGGTTACAGTTACTACAAAGTACAATACGAAAATCAACGAATCTATGATTAATCTCGATCAAGTTCTCAAAGACCTGAACTCCAAGTCTAAGTAGATGAAGAGAAGGAAAAAAAAGTATTAAACCAACATAGACAGTGCCAATTGCAAATTGAAGACCATAACAGCATTAAAGCAAGGCTAGTTTCCAATTCCCAAATTCTTAAAAGTTAATTCACTTTCACTCTATTTATATTGAGGTAAAGCTGTATTCAATGCCTCTTTATTTTATTATATCTAAAAAGGAGAAAATTGATTATTAGAAATTTCAAATTCTGTTGTTGTAATTTTTTTTCCCTTCCGGGTACTGTGTGTTCGTATGCCAAGTTACGATAAAATAAAATATTGTTATAGCTTAATGCTCAACCATATAGATTATAGACAAACTTACATAAACATTGGGTTTTTTCATTTATACTTGTTCTTTTTTTATTTATTTTAAAATTTCAGACTTTGTGCGAGGGTCCACCCCCAGAACTATATACATTCTAGGCAGAAATTTCAATCATATTCTAGGTTCATTCATAATCAAACAACACCACATGAGAGCAATCCAGGGCATGACCCAACTAACTGTTAGGGGTTTATTATATATATTTTTTAATTTAATAATCCAGAAATCCCCAGTTCCTCCTCGTCTTAACCCCAGTCTCCAACTGGCTTGTTTTGGCTTTTGGTTCAGTTATTGGTATGGTTAGTTGAGTTGTCAAGGGCATATAGGCCAGAACAGGAGGGTAACTGGGACATTTCTGGTTGTTTTTTCAGATTATAGGAGGGTAACTGGGACTCTCAAAGTAACCCAACTTGTTGTACATTGGGCTTGATAGCTCTGTTCAGTCAATTCATTCAATAAAAAGGAAACTTAGTCTACCTTGCTGTGTTGAGATTTTATCTAGTGCTAGCCGTAAGGTCCTATCAAAACCAGCCCTAATATTGGCAAATATAATCAACTCAATCAAAAAGAGAGGGATTATATTGATCCTAACAAAAAGCCACCCCTTTGTTAGCATAAAAGTAAACCACAACCCCATAAACTGAACAAAAAGAAAAAGCACCCTCGTTTGCAACCCAAATGCCTCCTGGGGAATGAGATACACAGCACCTATGATTCTCCCGCCCCTTTCTTCATGCAACTGATATATAAATATATATATCATATAATTAAAGGGGTTATCCTTTTTAGGCCTGGGTAGGGAGTGGAGTAGTTTTTTGGTTGTGTAGTTGGGTTGAGCTGTCTGTTTTATTTTCTTTTTTTATCTGTTGTGCTTGTTTTCGTCTGTCACCACGGTTTTCCTCCGCCAAAAGTGAGGGTTATTTATATATGTGAGAAAATGTCAGTCTAAGACAAGGCCTCTGTCTCTTTTTTAAAAAAAAAAAGGAAATGATTAAATATTATCTAAAACAAAACATAAGACCGTCACATATTACAACCAAAATTGCCAATCACTAATATATTGTTCCACTCAATCCTATTCTAGACATGCCTTGCCTTTACAAGATAATGTATGATTAACAACTATCGACTACCAAAGTTTTACATCATAACAAACCTATATGATAAATGTTGCAATTAATACCTAGTTTTTCAGATTCCCATTATATATTTCAGCTATTAGCATCACTTTAATTGTTTCACAAAAACCATTGGCTACGTGTATATACATATGATAGAAACAAAGAACAAAGAATCTGGTTCGATTTTTCTCCCTTTCGATGAGGAAGATTACTGATAATTATTGTATAATTTGTCTTTTTACGTTATTTAATAATCAAGATATTTCTGACGAGGCAAAAAAAAAAAAAACAACCTACATCAGTGAAAATCAACTTGGGCAACCTCCCATGAACAGTTGGAACAGGAAAAAATAAAAATTAACAGGGATTTACATATAGCTGGCATCAATAATTCGAAGAAAAAACATGTGTCCCTAATTTTTGAATGGTTCTCACAGCAGGACAAACATTTGTAATTTGACACAAGAAGAAGACAACATAAGTCACTGTCTTCCTCTTGATGTGTTGTGTCAAGGCAATTTTTTTTATATAATTTGGCCAGGTAACTTTGAGGCTTCTTTATTTTCACAGCTGGGTTTCATTGAGTACTGCCATGATTGTGTATCAGTGTTGAAAGAAAAGTCATTTGGTGTTGAAAAGAAAGCACAGTTTTGGAAATGTTTGGGGGTAGTTAGAAAGAAATAATAGGAAAGGACAAGATTTTGGACAGACACCCTCTTTAATAAAGGGAGGTGTCTACTTCTAGAGAGGTCAAGATCTTTAATTCGTATGAATTAGGCACAGTGTAGTACAAACTGATTCTTTACAAACAAAATGAAACTAAGATACAGTTGACACCAGAATAATGTACTCATATTAACATAAATCAGAAAGTAATGGAACAAGTGGACACAAGAATTTAAAATATTTGCCATCTTCAGAAGAATCTTACCAGTGGTTTTCTCATAGAATTGGACAAGGGAGGAAAGATCTTTAGGACCATGATACCGCACCCTTGATTTCTGGTTCACCAGTAATATTGAAGGCAGGCTATGAATTCCATATCTTGAAAAGACACTGCAGCAAAGCAAGACAAGGCTAAACATTATAACTTTGTGTTCTTATATTTACTGGTATTTATATATATTTATAGAAAATGATATTTGCACCAAAACATTACACCAACTGATGTGGTACTGTTTTTATGATTGATTAAAAGAAACTACCACGTTAGTCAGTGTAATGTTTATATGTATATGAATTTCAAAATAGATGTATACGTGTATATGTATATATATATATATATCTTTAGAAAAAGATAGAGAGGGAGAAGAGGGTGGCTGGGTGGGTGTATGTGTATGTATATATAAAGTGAGTGAGATACAGAGGTGAACGGGAATACTGTTCTACATAAGGCTTGGATCTAATACCTAACACATCCTCATCCTAGATTTAAACCGTTAAAGGGTCCAATGTGAAATGTAACAAAATAACATTACGTGTGAGAGATGTCCTTTTCTTTTTTATTGGCATTTAACTATGTTTCAAGTACCAAGCACTCGTTTCATTCTTTTTCTCCTTCTACTTTTAAAGACAGCTTAACCTGACCTCTCTGTTTCTTATTCTTTCTTCGTATAATTATGCTTCCTCATATAAAAAATAATAATAAAATTCAAAGATCTATAACAAAAGTTCAGACTGAAATGAAATGAACATAAGTTATATTTAAATATATATACATATAATTTCCCAAAAGTCCTTCACGAGAAACAGATGAAGATCCCATGAGACTAACAACTTTTAACTAAAACATCAGGAAAAATGATTTCTAGTGTTGCGTTTTTCAGGATCAAGTTAAATACATATACAAACAGAAAAATAAATTACCTTTCAAAATCAATGTTCTTTGATTATTTGCACTCAATTATTTAAACAAAAAGCACAGGCAAGTATTTTAATACGAATAAATTATTATCAAATTGCAAGCAGGTCAAGTTAATAACACACCTTGGTGCTGCTGAAGATTGTTCAATTGCCAAATGCTCTATTTCAGGGAACATGGAGCTTAGTGCTTCAAATTTTGGATAAAGACCACGTGAGAAAGGACACCAGGAACCATAAAAGAGGACAGATGTATATCCAATTTTCTGTTTAGATGTGAGGGTTCTGTCAAGGAAGCTTCCAGTCACCTGAAGATAAATAAGAAGTAACTGTTAAAAGAGTATACCTTTATTTCTATGAAAAATATTATCAGACCTCCATGAAGCATAAAGTAATGAGTAACAACAAGAATATGTGATAACTGCAATTCCAAAATTATTCTTATAAATTTTATATTGACGGTAATCACAAAGGGTCATACCTCTACTAATTAAACCTTTAGTAGATTGAAATTTTAAATGTTATCAATTTGACACTACTATATATCAGAACACTTATGTAAAGGATAAATGAAGAATTTAAAGACTGTAGAAATGTTCTATACTATCATACATAGATAAAATAAATAAAACAAATATATTAAAAATCATTTGAAGACAAGTAATAGAGATATATATGATACATTAAAACCTTATCAATATTCAAATTTTTAAGCTTCAACTCCCAAAACTCTCAAACTAAGCAAAGGAAAGACCACCAAGCTAAATTGCGAAAGTGTTATCTAGATTCACATGCAGAAATAATAAGCAGGGAAACTATCTGGTTAGCCAATGACATGAGAATCTCCAAAAAAAAGAAAACTATTAAGTTTTTATAGCAAATCTAGGTGGACAATTATACATTGGGACGATTTCTAGTGAGAACATCCAAAAAATAAGATGTGGCAAAATCAAAGGGCTGCTATCAGACCTGAAGAGAGGAATTGAAAAAGGATAAGCAAAACTTTTTTATTTTTGATTAAATGTCCCAAAACTCATTCGAACTCACTTTGTGAAATTAGATTGCAAAAAATAGGTCTTGTTAAGCACTAGAACTTTTAGGACATATTCAACATTGAAACAGCTTATCTTACCATGACAAACCAGATTAATGTAGATGTTTCAAACAGTAATCTATTTTAAAGGCTTCCATTCAAGTATAAATCCTCACATAAGTGAGATATTAGCATCATGGTGTACTTACATGGTGCAAGACACGAACATAAATAAGGTACAAAAAATTATAAATGTCTCAGCAGAACCCCCTACCCTTTTTCTTCTATATTAAGCAGAAAGATGCTGGCACATATTGGGAATTATGACTTAAAATTACAGTGTGATTGACAGTGAAAATCAGATTTTGGTATGGGTCCAAACCTTGCACTATTTGATTCACAAGCATATTGCCAGATAGGGCCCTGTAGCTAGCTAAACTTTTTCAGGTGACTGTTATGCTAGTTGTACCTCATTTTCGGAAAAGATTTAGCACCCTCAACTAGAACAGCAAAAAGTGGGCCACCCCTTCAGCTGGCAATGGCCCAGCTCAAATGCATCATTAGGTGAAAAGAGAGGCAAGGAAAAAGATCTTTAAAGATGTGGATAGGGATTTAGATTAGATTTGAGAGAGAATTATGTTTTGGGTAGCTATATGGATTTACAATTCTAAAAACTTTAAGATTTGTTTGTTTTCAAACTTAACTAGGAATTGGTGTTCTATTTAGTAATTTCAGAAGATACCTTATCATCTTTTATATGAATAAAAGTAAAAAGAGTTTCTGTTTTTTTATTTAAAGGAAAAGACGCAAGGAAAAGATTGAGATGATCCAAGCAACAAGAGACTAAGACAAAAGCTAGGCAAGCAAGAATGAGAGGCTAAAAACAGCAAGGAGCTCTCTTACCTGTTGCGTAATATTTTCCGTTCTTTCCCTAAGACCCTAAGACACTAATCAAGTAATGAAACCTGCTGAACTTTACTAATTTGTGGAATATTCGAAAAATTTAAGAGAATAAAAAAACAAAAATGCATCCTCATCTGAAAGCGGGATTTCAACATACAAGTCAATGAGTGCAGGAAAACATGAACCATAGGAGTAGTGGAAAAGAAAAGAAAAAGAAAAAAAAGGTAAACAAGCTATAGATTACACCAGAAAAGGAAAAAGATACACATATTGAACTACACCAAATCTTACTCTTAAAAGTTCTAGCTCATACGGAATGATAAAAGAAAGTGTGCAGAAACCCATTAAAACGTATAACCCTAATTTTAATCCAACAAGATAAAAACCTCAACATCAATCTTTTCTAAATCTCCCCTCTCTCAGTATTCATAAAGCCAAATAAGGCAGGACAGGAGTAAAAACATCCACAAACCCCTACCTTCTAATCAGTAAAAACCCTTAAACTTCTTGACAAGGGAAGACATGACTTCAAGAATGCAATAGAAACCAATTCAAAAATAAAATAAAATATGACAGTTAGTATGAAAATTTGTGATGATATTTCATTTGAAAATTTCCTCAGCATTCCAAAATTACATGTCAAAAGATATTGTTTGTTACCTACATATGATTTCTTCTCATGATGATTCTCAGTCGGTCAGATTCAAAACCACAAATTATAGGATCATTATTGACTAACTTACAGGGAATGAGAGAGGAGAAGGAAGAAGAAACATTTAGTAGGGTTTGAACCAAGGTCCTATACAATAAATGTATATGCGCAGGCAAAGATTTTACACTACTTTAGTCTAAGAAAATCCAAAAACAACATCAAACCATATAGAAATCCATAACTGTACAAATAACTCAGCATAAAAGAAACATACCAAAAACAAACAGAAGATACATTTCAATCCCCATTTAGGTCTTGGCACATAAAAAGGTATAAAGTCAATAAATCCCAAGTCTATATCCATGAACATCGTTTTAGTAGATACTAAGTCATATTATTACACAATGAAATTAAGAACCGAATACAAGATTTCAACTATTCTTCTTATGTTAAAAATAGCTAAGTTCAAAAGCTCAAACACAACTATTCAATTTAAATCTCTTCTTGAAATATTCCCCTCTATTTCTATAATCAAATTATACCCACATCCCTAATAAAATCACCGAAATTATAAAACCTGTAAACAAAATAATGATCCAATTTTGATAATAAAACAACGTACCTGAAGAGGTAGATTTGCAGAGATCGAGGGCGGGCATTGAGATTGAGATTGAAGAGCATGGACGAAAGAATTAAATTGTTGTAAATCACATAAAGGCAGAGAAGAAACCAATTGTAACGCGGAAAAGACTGTTACACAGAGGAGTAAAAGGGAGACCGCCATAGTTGAAGAAGAAGAGGGTATTACAGGGAATTTCCAAGGAATCACGAGGGGCAAAATGGGAAGAATAAAATTCCAGAGAAATAGGGAGGATTGAAATGGGTAAGTAATCTTGAATCGGAGATGAAGATGAAGATGAAGAAATGGTTGGTGACTTTGGTGTTGGATTTGATTTGGTTTGGTTTGAGCGCTGCTAAGGTCGTACGACCAATTTTGGTGTTTTTGTTTCTCTTTTATTATTTTTTTTTTCTCCTAAATAAATCCCATAAATCTCCTTCCCCCCAACCTAACCTTTTTTTTTATTATTTTCTTTAATTATTATTTTTGATAAAAAAAAAACTAATTAATTTCTTTAATTATCATATGGTTAGTTAGTATATATTATTATCATCATCACTACACATTTTGTCTTGTTTGTTTGGTAGAAATCTCCTTATCTAATTTTGTACAATTTTATGTATTTGATACACTTTCTAATTTTGATTTAATTAATTATTGAAAATCATATCAATTTAATTAGTAATACATTAAATAGAATAAGTGGTCATAAGAATCTCCCTCCTTTTGAATCAAACGAAATTAATTATCAATAAAATTCAAACCTAATATGTGTATAGGATAAATATAATTTTTTTCACCCTAAATTATGGTCTTGGTGAGTTTTGCCTCTCCACAAATTTTTATTGTCCGGCAAAAATTCTTCTCGAACTATAACAATCATTACAAATGTACTCCTTTTATTGCATTTCGCTCATTTTTTTTAAACAGATTGATGATGTACCACTAATGTAGTGAGATTTGAGAGTCCAAGCAAAAAATACATGTATAATTAGTGGTTTAGGGACAAATTTTGGAAATGTGTATATGCATTCTGAGAACTAATGTTTGTATGTTTAACGTTAATAAATTCAATTTCGGCTAATCTCAATTATTTAAATATGTCATCGTACTGCAACTATGTATGTGGCATGTGGCTACATCAACAAACTACTTTAAAAAAAATTGAACGAAATGTAACATAAGGGGCATGTTTGCAATGGTTACTATAGTTCACGGAGAATTTTTTACGGACAAAAAGATTTGGGGAATGTTTGCCATACAAAAAAAAATATGAGGCAAAACTCTACAAGTGCTATAATTGAATGAAAAAAAAAAATTTATCCTTATGTATATATACAAAATATGTACAAAAATATTATACTTATGTGACAAATTTTATGTTTTGTTTAAAAGAAATCCACTATATACTTTCTATTTAGATATGTGTAATATTTTAATACATAATTTTGTGTGTATATCACTCTATTATGCATGTGACAATAAATTATTATTTTACTAATAATTATACAACAATCATTCTAAAAAACTTTTTGAAAATTATCATTTTGAAGTAATAATATCTAGATATGGCCAAATTGACTTTTATTATGAAATGAAATATATATATTTGTATATATATATATATACTAACAAAAAAAAGTCTCCAACCAACAACAAAATAATAGTGTGATTTATAATTAATTAATAAGTTACCATTTACATATCTAGGTGAAAACCTAATGTGTTATTATTTATTCATTAATTAATAAGGTACGTACAAAGTGGGTCACTACTATGCAATTGAATGAATTATTTAAATTAACTACTATTATAGTTGGTCATTGTTATTTGTTAGAAACCCACCAACTTAATAAATAGTCTCACAAAGAAAAAAATAGTAAGTAGTGACAATGACATTGCCAAGTTTTTTTTTTCGTAAATAGTAACTAGTAAATAGTTTAGATACCAAAAACTAGTGACAATGACATAGCCAAGTTTTTTTTCGCAAGGGACAATTGTTTTTTTTTTTAATTTTAGGAAATAAAAAAAAAGATACTATACTCATATCTTTTAACTTAAATAATAGTCAAACTATTAATAAAATAAAATTTGAGAGGGTTTTTGAGCCGTCAAGACACAATGTGGCTATGTTACTATCAATAATTTAGAGCATTTATAATCGAGTATCAAAAAGTTTGTGCAATGTTATATTTAACATATTTTACAAAAAATATAACTACAATGATATTCCAATGTTAAAAATTGTGCCAAATTTGGCACAAAATATAACATGGATCAAATTTGACACATCAATAAATGCTACTTTGTTATTTACCATATTGCCACTAATTATTATAATTGAGTAATTGAAAATGTATGATAAACCATATATCATTTTTTATTAGGTTTATACATTTTTAGACCCTATGTTTTGATAAATTATTTTTTGGACCTTGTGTTTTGTAAAATGGTTCAAATAGGCCCATAAACCTGATTTTGATAAACAAAAAATTGAATATAACAATACAGTTCAGTTGACCCTGATTTTGGTCAACTGACACAGAGTCAAAATTGCTTGATGTGGACAGAAATGTTGATATGAGAATAATTACAAAAACAATAAAACACACAGGAATTTATAGTGGTTCGGCCCCAAAATCTGGTAACAACCTATGTCCACTTAAGCTGTTATTGATATGAGATTCAAATGAGTGATCAAAGAACTAGGGTTCAATGAGTTTCACAAACCTCTGAAGAACAATACAATATCTCGAATGTGATAGCTCTAATACACTTGTAAAACTCTAATCTCAAATAATTAGAAAGCCGAAAGTCCCTTCCCTTAAGCTATCCTTCTCTATTTATAGGCTCAAGGAAGATTACATTAATTTGTTACAGATATTCTTTCCTAAATAATCGGATACTCAGGAAATCATGGGAGATAATTTCAGATATGATTATAACTGCATAAGATTTTCTCCAAATATAGCGAGTATACGACCAGGCTGGTCGTATATAAAGATTCAGCGTTGCGCCATAGACATCTTTCTGGTCGATGGTCGAACAAGACTTTTGCCAGATGTCAGCCACGTGTACTAAACGTCTGCCATGTCATCCATGCTTGTTTTTTGGATAACATTTGCCCCCCAAGTTTGTTTAATGCGACCAGCAATAAAGAAACTTTAGGGAAACAACCGTTCATATGCCCCACGAAATCTGTTGGAATCCTCGTGCGTTTTTGAAAACCGTGACATAATTATGTCTAATCAAGCCCTTTCGGTTTTCAAGAAATCAATTCGACAGCTTATACACTCCCCCACGTTTCGAAAATGGGAAAGTCATGATTGCCACTTTTTGCCATACTTTAGCCTCTATAAGTAACCTATTTATCTTTCTTATAATTTTTTACTCACTATTCCAATCAAGAACTTCAAGAAGTTTGCTTCAGAGCCCAGAATTTCGAAACCATTCAGACGTCCTGCCGAAGGTCTTTCCGACTCGAAATTTCTATCTTTTCTGAATCTCCACCTTTGCCCAGGTAATCACTTCGTGACAGGAGAGTGTACTTCTGCTTTATATAAGTTAGGAGCTAGTTCGATAGTAAGGATCATAGGTTTAGGGCGTAAGATCGACGTAAAAATTCAATCTTTAAGCTAGTTGAAAAAACTGGGTTTTTTCCCGCCCTTTAGGAGTTAAAAAAGTTCATTTTCATAAAACATTTTATTTCCTTTTTGATCCGTTTTTCAAACTGCCAGCACCAAACTTAGTGTATGGGTAGGATGCTGCTGGTCAATAGACGCGAGCAACGTTATCTCAATCTCCCACGTAACTCCGCAGGCTATGTGTCTTATCTCCTCCTTTGTCTATTTGCAGTTCATATGTAAGACCCTTGGGGAGGAAAAAGACCCATTGAAGACGACCTCCTTGCTCAGCTGCTTGAAGGTGAAGAAAACCCCTCTACTCTGATACCAGATATTCCTTTCTCTCGTCCTAGCCCAAACCATTCTCTAGTTCCAACCCAAAGAATGGCTCGAACAAAAACAAAAGCTCAAAAAAGGAAAATCCCTAACTCTTCAAGCCAGCCTACTACTGATGCCCCCTCGACCAGTGGTCGAGGTGAAAATGCTCCTGATGCCAATGTACAAAGGCATGCCCGTCCTCGACACGCTGCTCAGCCGGATGTCGAGTGGCATGTTGTTCCCCAGAGTAAAGCGACGATGCAGATGATCGCCAACTACTTAAATAAGTATGAACTGACAGGGGTGACCCTGGTCAGAACTTCTATCAACCAGAGGGCCAACCTGTCAGGCGGGGCCTACAGCGCCTGGTCGCGGTTTCACATTGAGACAGGTGCCACTTTGCCTCTTCACCCGTTATTTCAGGGGGTGGCAAATTACTTTGGAGTTGCCCCCTTTCAAATCACCCCAAATGGATATAGAATGCTGGCTGCACTCTATATCCTTTACAAACTCAAAAAATGGCCAGAGCCCACTCCCACGAGGTCAACTTTCTCTTTGACCTTAAGTCCAACCCTAACCAAGAAGGCACGGGGTTCTTCCATTTTTGTCATCAAGAAACTGGGCGCACTTTCTTGTCCAACACTACTCACATCTCCAACGTGGGGAGGTATCATCAGGAATTGTAAAGCCCCAAATTTCCTAATGAGGTTTAGGACTTTGATTAGGAGGCCGAGAGGGCCATAATTGCTTTATTATCGTATTTAATGATTATATGCATGCTTACATGAATTATATTATTATATGATGGTGGATGCATGCATAAGGGAGAATTTATTATTGTGAGGGTACTTTGGTAATTTGGCCTGTTGAGGGCATATTTGTAAATTGGGTGCATACTGTAATTTGTGAATGAGATTTCGTTATTATGGAGATATATTCGAGCTATTCAGCATGAGACGGTCATATATAATGGATTAGCGGTTTCGTCATAACGGGGTCAATTTTGGGGTAATAGAAATGTTTATTTGGTGATAGATTGGGAATATTTGATATCAGGGTGATATCCTGGAAGTTTTGACTATAGTGTCCCTGGGGGTGTTTTCGGGACCCCGAGCACTAGGTTTTATTTGAGGTTACTTAAACTTGAAGTAGCTTGTCAGATAAGAACGTACGTTAGAAAACCTTTCGTTTTCTCTCTGACGGTCCGTTATACCGTTTGAGCATTTTCGAAGATAACTTGAGTTCTAGGACTCGAAATCAAGCAAGGATCGAGGCATAGCAATCCTAAGGAGAATTAGAAGCTTATTAGCCGGAGGATTTAGTTGGAAACAACTCAATCGGAGGTAATTCAAGTTTAATTTTTAAGTTTTTAAAGTTTCTAAGCTTAGAATTGGAACTTTGTTAATTGTTGAGTTTTTGGTCGGTTTGAGCCTTGGGTTTTGAGGGTTTTGGAGTATTGGGAAGCTTGGGAACTTTGATTTGATGGTTTGGGAATGTTTAGACATGTTTTTGGGAGGTTTTAAAAGATTAAAACGAAGGAAAAATGGCTGCCCCGAAGTTGGGTTGCGGCCCTGTTCTTGGGCGCCGCGGCCCTTGTTCGAAGAAGCAGGTGTCAAGAAATTGGCCTTGCTGGGCGCCGCGGCCCTTGCCTCAGAGAACCCTGGGGGCCGCGGCCCAAGGTGCTAGGGCCGCAGCCCTTGCCCTGTTTACACCCCGTTTGCTCGTTTTGACCCCAGGAACTTAGCTATGGGCCTCGGGAGTGTCCCTACTACTTGGATTAGTGTGGATTGGTCTCTTGGAGGCTAGATATTGGTGTGGAAACCTTTGATTATCATGTTGTTGATGGTGTTCCATATTTGGTTATGATTAGGTGACCGCTAAGGGCTTAAAGGTTGATCGTTCTCAAGGGTCGTTCTTATATTGGTTCTAGCTCGAATCTGAGGTAAGAAAACTGCACCCCGTGTGTGACATGCATGGCAATGATTGATGCATGTTGGATGTTTAAATGTAAACATTGATAGCATAATGAATGCTTGGCGATCTTGCCATTTGCATATGATTATTATTGAGGCATGCTGGATGATTAAATGTGATGCATGTGATGCACGAGAAACATGTGGTTAGGGCATGCCATGAATGATGAATGTGAGATTGGTCAGAGCTTGAGTCTCTGGGTTTGTGCATGATCATGATTATGCTAGCAACTGTTTAGTAAGTATGTTGAATGCCCTATTCTTGGATAACTGGCATATGATACATATTGATAGCATTGCTTACTTGTGCATGGTACTGACTAATTAGTCAGATTTGGCAAAGGTGCTAGTATCAGCTGTGAAGCTGTGACTCATTAGTCAGGTTCGGCAGTGGTACTGGGCACTGGTCACGTTGCACTGACTCATCAGTCAGAATTGGCAAAGGTGTTAGTGTCAGCTGTGAAGCTGTGACTTATTAGTCAGGTTCGGCAGTGATACTGGACACTGGTCACATAGCGCTGACTTATTAGTCAAAACGGCCTTAGCGTGGATCACGCAATCCAACAGAGATTAGATCTAATCGACCATCACCATTGAATGACTCAAAGAGCGTTAATGCTAGACCGACCGTGAGGGTCGATGAATGAAATAAGAACTTGGAGGCTAGTGGCTTATCTAGCAGCCACTCTCCCTCTTGAATCATGTGATGTTCACTCATTGGTTTGAAAGCTTTACGCTAAGTGTGATTATAATGATAATCATTTGATAATGTTTATATAAAGTGTTATGTTTTCTTGCTGGGCTTCGGCTCACGGGTGCTATGTGGTGCAGGTAAAGGCAAGAGGAAGATGGACCATCCTTGAGTTAGAGAGCTTAGGTGATGACGTGTACATATGCAGCTGCTCGTCCGCCACGGCCGAGGTTTAAAGTGGAACTAGGGTTGAACCCTGTTTTGCCGCTTAGAACGGCCTGCTGTAAATATTTTTTGTAATAAACTCTGAAATTATATTTTCGGGATCCCAATGTATATACTAAATGTTCTAGTGAAATGTTACACCCTAACCAATATGTTTAATCCCTAAACCGCTAATCATACTTAGTTACACGTTTTTTGGCCAAATGACTCGATTAGCGAGTTTAGCACTGTTTACAAGGCACACCGTAATGGTCCCTGGAGTTGGGGCGTTACAGGAATACTTCCTTACTCCCAACTTAGCCGCAGACACCTGGCCTTCACCCGAGGAGGTAAAAATTCTTACGCCACTAGCTTCTTCGCTTAGTGTTTTTCTGCCACAATGTCTTGACATTCTACTGTGTTCCAGGCCCATGGTTACGTCCAATCCCAACTCCAGGGATGGGGTCAAGGGCGGCACTCTTAGCCAGCATGTCGAATGTTGATAAGAGTGTCAAAACTTTAGTTACTGAGGCTAACCTTAGGCTGGTCGGCCTCTGGAATCCTCAACCAGCGACGAGCGAACCTTCGGCGGAGAACGCCCAAGCCGAAGTGGAACCCGAGCAGCAACCCCAAGCGTCTCCTCTGCTGAGGAGACCAACTGGGGTTACGATCAGGGAACCTGCCGTCCCTCGTCGTGCAGAGAAACCCTTGGCCCCCGAGGGCAAAGGAAAACAAAAGGCTACTGAGCCTACCGATCTTTCTGACGACTCGTCGGATGAAAACGGTATAACAATCTCGCTTTTAAATCATTTGCCAATTCCCTCTCATCTATTTGATGGGGATGGCAACTTTAGGAATGCTCCCTCCTTAAGTTCAGATTTCTTCCAGGAACTAGGTAGTTCAGTAAATAATGTTACGACTAGTAGTTGTAGCGCGGGTACTTTACTTATAATCCTTTTACTTCTATTCTTTTATCCTGCATGACCATTTAGTCATACTGCTTGTGTTGCTTCCTTTGGTGCAGGTATGGACTCCGAGGACGTCTTTGAGCACTATCGGGCTGTCACTGCCTCTTCTGTCCCGAAGAAGAATAGCAAGAGGGCTCGAGGGGAAAGCAGCAAGACCCCCTTGAAGAAGGGTCGAACAGACGAGGCTCCAGGCACCGCCCCCTCCAAGGAGAGCTCACCCCCTCTGCCCACTTCCGAGCAGACGACTCCCACTCCTGTTAACCCACAGCCTTCTTCTAAGGCTGCTGACAAGGAGGCATTGGACAACTAGCCCGAAGGCTCCCTGCCCAGCTTCGTGGTCGGCTCAGCCAAGGAGAGGATATACAAGCTCTCGAAGCACAGACGCAGCCAGGCCGCCATTACTGAAACTGCCTCAATGGAGGCTGATTAAGTCGTCAACAGAGGGTTGAATGAGATAGTTAGCGTAAGTTATCTCCTGCTACTTTATCATTTATGTCTGATTTCCTTTCCTTACTTTATCTCATTCTTTGTCTTCAGGGGCTGCTAACTTTAACTGTTGGCTAGCGCCGTGTTGGGGCGTCGGTTTCTTGGAGAAAGAACTTCGACTCCAGGCTTGCCCAGACTAAGCAAGCATTTGAGGCTGACTACAACAAGCTGCTCAAGGAGAATAAGGAGCTGTCCAGACAGGCCGAACAACTGTGCAAGGACCATGCTACTCTCACCAAGGAGCTTCTGGACGCCCAAGATGCCTTGAAGAAAGCTAACGATTCCCGGGAAAGATTCAGGGAAAGTGTCAAGCTCAACACCCAAGAATGTAAGCAGCTTGAGCTTGATCTAATCGCCAGAAGGCAGGAGACGAGGGAGCTTGAAAAGCGAGTGCAGGAGCTCGAGGAGGACGGGGCCAAGAATTTGAATAAGTACAAGGAGGCCACTCACCTTTGCTTCTATGAATTTTGGAAGCACAACCGGGAGGCCAACTTCAACTACCTGTCCGAGCGATTGAAGAGGACTCTGATGGCGCAGTGCGCCATCTGGCTGGAAGAAGAAGAGAAGGCCAAAGTGTCTGCCGCTGACGCTGAAGCTGGTCCTTCGGCCGACCAAGGCACTCCTCCCAATCCTCAGGACCCTTCAGCTCCTCAATAATTTTTCTGTTTTTTCTTTTTATTTCGTTTTCATGGCCCACGGGTCGTTTTGTAAAGACAATTGGTTTTTATTGCTGCAAGGGCAGCTTTTTACTTTTAATTAAGCAATTACATCCGAGCAGTACTGCTCGCGGTGTAAAAGAATGCCTTATGATATTATAATATTTTTGTCTATTATAACATCTGTTCGCATGACCGAACTTAGCATAATACTTTGGCTTGATTTAACAAAATATAAATTTTGAAAAATACTCTAAGTACCGTAGCATGCTTTCATTCATTTTGTTCATGTGTTTACATACTTATTGGTATGCTTTGCTATCGATGTACCTTATATGCCCCCCAAGTGATCGATGAGCTTTAGGTCCTTGGTCACTTGCCTTGACCACGACCTGTGCGAACATTACTGCTCAATAGGAAACGTAACACTTATAATACAGCAAAACAACACACGTAATGAACAAATACTTGTAAAAATAAATTTACAAAGGTTGGTAAGAATAACTGGCTACGCACAATCCCTTATAATCTCGTATTAAAAATGGACTAAACATGTCTTTACGAGTGATCTTAAAAAGATCTTACACTTATAAGCGATTAGCCATACAACGTGGCTAACCCTTTTTCGAAACTTGTAAAAAGTAAAAATTAATACAAGTCAGTCCTTTAAAAAGGACTGTTTATTGATAATACTTGCGCAGGTGTTCTCCGTTCCAATAGCGTGGAACGAGATCTCCATTTAAGCGTGCAAGCTTGTAGGTGCCTGGATGAAGGACTTCTTCAATCTGGTAAGGTCCTTCCCAGTTTGGTCCGAGCACTCCAGCAGTGGGGTTGCGGGTGTTTAAGAAAATTCGTCAAAGTACTAGATCTCCGACGTTGAACTTTCTTTCTTTCACCTTTGAGTTAAAATACCGGGTGACCTTTTGCTGGTACGCAACTACTCGGAGTTAGGCTTTTTCCTGTTTCTCTTCAAGTGAGTCTAGGGACTCCATCATCAGTTGGCTATTTTGTTCTTGGTCGTATGTTATTCTTCGATGTGAGGGGGGATCTAACTCGACGGGCAACATAGCTTCATACCCGTACGCTAAGGAAAATGGGGTATGACCTGTCGCTGTTCGATGAGAAGTTCTATACGATCAGAGTACTTCAGGCAGCTGTTCTGGCCATGCTCCTTTAGCATCTTCAAGTCTTTTCTTCAGGGTATCTTTAAGTGTTTTGTTCACTGCTTCAACTTGCCCATTTTCTTGTGGATGTGCGATTGAAGAAAAGCTTTTGACGATTCCATGTCTTTCGCAGAAGTCTGTGAATAAGTCGCTGTCAAATTGGGTGTTGTTGTCTGAGACAATTTTTCGAGGCAAACCATATCGACAAACAATGTTCTTGATGATGAAGTCAAGAACTTTCTTGGTCGTTATGGTAGCGAGCGGCTCAGTTTCGGCCCATTTGGTGAAGTAATCGACTGCTACGATTGCATATTTTACTCCACCCTTTCCCGTTGGCAGGGATCCAATCAAGTCTATACCCCATACTGCGAAAGGCCAAGGACTCTGCATCTGCTTTAACTCGTTGGGTGCTGCGCGTGGGATCTTGGAAAATCTCTGACACTTATCGCATCTTCGCACAAATTCCATCGAGTCTTCGTTCATAGTCGGCCAGAAATAGCCCTGCCTTAGAATCTTTTTTGCCAAACTTTGCCCCCCAGCGTGATCCCCGTAGAAGCCTTCATGTACCTCCTTCATCAGCTCTTTAGCCTTTTCCAGTGTAATACATCTGAGCAGTGGCATGGAATATCCTCTTCGGTACAGAACACCATCGACCAGTATGTACCTAGCAGCCTGTCTTTGAAGAGTTCTGGCTTTGTTTCTATCTGTCGGTAATACTCCATTTGCGAGATACTCCAAGTATGGTGCCATCCATGTATCCTCCATCCAGATTTCCATATTAGTTTCATCTGCTCGTATGCTCGGCTCGCACAATCTTTCTACTGGCACAATATTCAAAGTGTCAGCATCTTTTGCGCTTGCGAGTTTGGCTAAGGCGTCTGCGTTCGAATTATGATCCCGAGGTATTTGTTGAAGGGTATACTTCTCGAACTGAGCCAACAGATCTCTAGTTTTATTTAAATAGGCCGCCATTTTGAGGCCTCATGCTTGATATTCCCCTAGGACCTGTTTCACTACCAGCTGTGAATCACTGTAAATATCCAGCACCTTTATACTCATGTCTTTTGCCAATCTTAACCCAGCGAGGAGTGCTTCATATTCGGCTTCATTATTTGACGCAATGAAGTCGAACCTAATAGCGTAGTGAAATCGATGCCCTTCTGGCGTTATCAATACCACTCCCGCTCCTGCGTGAGATTCGTTGGACGATCCATCCGTGAATAACTTCCATGAAGGAGCTCCACCTTGGGGCTCAGGCGCACTAGACTCTTTGCACTGCTCGTTGTCTGGAAGCTCAGTGAACTCGGCGATGAGATCAGCCAAGACTTGTCCTTTTACTGCTGCTCGCGGTGAATATGTAATATCGAACTGTCCGAGTTCAACTGCCCATTTTAATAAACGCCCAGCCGCCTCTGGTTTTCGCAGGACTTGCCGAAGGGGCTGGTCAGTTAAGAAGGCAATGGGATGGGCTTGGAAGTAAGGACGTAGTTTCCTTGAGGCCAAGATTAAACAATAGGCTAACCTCTCGATGGGAGGATACCTAAACTCTGCTCCGATTAGCCTCTTGCTTACATAGTAAACCGCCTTTTGTATGCCTTTTTCTTCTCGTACCAGTACCGCACTAGTAGCAACTTCGATGATCGCCAGGTAGATGAACAAAGTTTCTCCTTCGATAGGCTTTGATAAAATAGGAGGCTGTGCCATGTGGGCCTTTAAGGCTTGGAAAGCCTGCTCGCAGTCTCCTGTCCATTCGAACTTCTTGCTGCCTCTAAGTAGATTGAAGAAAGGGACGCATTTATCCGTCGACTTGGAAATGAATCTACTTAGTGCGACAATTCTTCCAGTTAAACTTTGCACGTCCTTGATCTTTTCTGGCGATTTCATGTCGATCAGGGCTCTTATCTTGTCGGGGTTGGCCTCGATTCCTCTTGAATTGACAATGAACCCCAAGAATTTCCCTGATCCGACTCCGAAGGAACATTTGAGAGGATTTAATTTCATTTGGTACTTGTTCAACACATCGAAACATTCTTGTAAATCCTTCACATGTCCTTCTGCTTTTTTCGACTTTACCAGCATGTCGTCCACATACACCTCCATGTTTACTCCTATCAACTCCTTAAACATGTGGTTAACCAATTTCTGGTAAGTTGCATTGCGTTTTTCAGTCCGAAGGGCATTACTTTATAACAGTACAACCCCGTATCGGTCCGAAAGCTGGTGTGATCCTCGTCAGGGGGATGCATACTAATCTGATTGTATCCTGAGTATGCATCCATGAAGGAGAGGATCTCATGTCCTGCAGTTGCATCGACCAGCTGGTCGATCCTTGGGAGTGGGAAGCAATCCTTTGGGCAGGCTTTATTAAGGTCTGTGAAATCCACACAGGTTCGCCATTTTCCGTTAGGCTTGGGAACCAGTACTGGATTAGAGACCCACGATGGATAAAACGCCACCCTGATGAACCCATTCTCCTTTAATCTTTCAACTTCTTCTTTTAAGGCTTTCGATCTATCCTTATTGAGCAGCCTTCTTTTTTGTTGCATGGGTGGAAAACTCTTGTCTACGTTAAGGATATGGCTGATAACTGCATGATCTATTCCAGCCATGTCTTTGTGTGACCAGGCAAAAACTTCCTGGTTCTTTCGCAAAAATTCCACCAGTGCATGCTTCGTGGTTGCTTCTAAATTTTTCTCGACCTTTACAACTCTGGTCGGGTCTTTTTCGTCAAGTTGGACCTCTTCCAGGTCCTCGATGGGTCCAACATTTTCCTCAAAATCCCCAAAGCGAGGATCTAAATCCCTATCCTCACTTTGGGCAACACCCTATTTGGTGACTCCATCACCGAATTGGGCTTGTGTATTAATAGCCATCTGCAACCTGTCTGTGGGAGTGCTCTTCGCCGTTCCCTTCTTTGCCTTTGTGACTGAGGTGTTGTAGCACTCCCTGGCTTCCCTCTGGTTTCCCAACACGCGTCCTACCCCTGCGTCTGTCGGGAATTTCATGGCCAAGTGCCATACTGAGGTCACGGCCCGAAGATCAACCAGTATGGGCCTTCCAATGACAGCATTGCACGCCGAAGGACAATCGAGTACTATAAAAGTAGCGAGTAATGTCCTGGTAGTGGGCGCTGTACCTGCTGTCACAAGAAGCCCGATTGACCCTGCTGGGGCGAGCCTTTCACCAGAGAAGCCGTAAATTGTTTGGTTGCAGGGCTCCAAGTCCTTAACGAACAACTTCATGCGTTCCAACGAAGATTTGTACAGGATGTTCACTGAACTTCCTATATCAACCAGTACTCTTTTCACCATCATATTGGCGATTTGAACGTCCACGACCAGCGGATCAGAATGTGGGAACCGGACATGCTGGGTGTCGCTATTAGAGAAGGTTATCTCACAATCCTCTGACCGAGCCTTCTTTGATGCCCTGTCCTCCATAGTCATCATCTCGATGTCCTGGTTGTGACGTAGGGTCCGAGCATATCGTTCCCTTGCCTTTCCACTGCTTCCCGTGAGGTGCGGGCCTCCACAGATGGTGAGTAAAGGGCCAGTTACGAGGTCAGGCTGCAAAGGTGGTGAGCGTTGGCGTGTGGGCGCATGCTCGTTGCCACCTGGAGCTTCTCATTGGGAATTTCCCGAGGCCCGCACATATCTTCTCAAGTGTCTTTGTCTAATAAGGAACTAGATTTCATCCTTCAGTTGGTTGCATTCATTTGTATCATGTCCGGAGTCGTTATGGTAACGACAGAACTTGGTAGTGTCTCTTCTCGAAATATCCTTTCGAATGGGGGTAGGTTTCTTATAGGGCACACTGAAACTCGTGGCCTAATACACCTCTCCCCGAGACTCAATAAGGGCAGTGTAGTTAGTGAACCGAGGTTCATAACGATTACCCTTGGCTCGTTTATTGTCAGAGGTGGAAGGCTCATTATGCGGCCGTTTCCCCCCATTCTTGCCATTGCCATGGCCGTTCCCGTTGCCTTTGCAGTTGCCATTGGGTTTGGACCCATTGGCGGCTATGGTGGACTCAGCAGTCCCCTTATCCTTGCCTGGGGTTTTTCCTTCGTTGGTGATGGCATCCTCGAGCTTGATGTATCGATCAGCTCGATCCAAAAATTCTTGGGTAGTCCTAACTCCATGCTTTTCTGAGGCTGTTCCAAAGAGGCATGCGGCGCTTAACCCCTGCAGTTATGCCCATCATCTTGCCTTCATCTCCCACTGTTTTTGCTCCAGCAGTTGCTCGCATAAAACGCTGGACGTAATCTTTCAGTGGTTCTCCATCTTGCTGGCGTATTTCGACCAGCTGATTTGCCTTAGTTGGGTGCACACGACCCGCATAGAACTGACTGTAAAATTCTTTCACGAACATCTCCCAGGAAACTATACTTGCAGGAGGGAATTTGAAAAACCACTCCTGTGCAGCATCAGAAAGTGTTGCAGGGAAAATCCTACACCAAGCATCTTCGGACACTTTCTGAATGTCCATTTGTATCTCAAATTTGTTGACGTGAGATACTGGGTCACCATACCCGTCAAAGTTCGGAAGTGTTGGCATTTTAAACTTGCTAGGAGTTTCTGCCATAGCTATCCTCTGAACAAAAGGAGTGCCCTTTCTCCTATCGTGATCGATATAAGATGTTCTTCCCCCGACCAGCTGTTGCACTGCCTGGTTGAGAGCATCTATCTGGGCCTGCACGGCGCCAGGAATCGCCGGGGCCTCTGGTACTGGGGGAACGTACTCGTCGTGCCGTTCCCGGCGATCGTTGAGTACGTCTCTTAAATCCTCGTCTCTTCTCCGCTACTCGCTAGCTCCGAGCTGGTTAAAGACGTTATTTTGTCTGGGCTGCCCCCCAGCGTCACATCTTTCGGGTTGGTCATCCCTAGGTGGTAGGCTTCTGCCCCCACCTCTTTCTTCATTTCTCCAACCGGCGTTTCCTCTACCTGAGTCGGCCTCATTATAATCATGGCCATCTCTTAATCTTGATTGGCTATGATGGGATCGACTGTTCCCTCGGTTGCCTTCCCGGGCTGGAACCTCCCGAGCATTAGAGGGTGGCCTGCGTTGGTCGGTAGGTCCTTGTGCATTATCATGCCGGGGGGGCCCCAGACCGCAGAGCCTGTCTCTGAGTTCCTTCTGTTGCCAGAAGGACATTGTCCTCTGCTCGGAGGGTTTGGCTCTTCGCCCCTATGGCGTCTAGGACTGCGGGGCGGCTGCCCGGCCCTATTCTACCTTGATTGCTAGGGATTGCCACGACCAGCCTGTGATGGGGGCCGTGCTTCAGGATCCCTTAGAGGGACTTCGTCCTGAGGCATTGGTGGCTGCTCGGGCCTTTGGGGGCTCGAGGGCTGGATAAGCGGGCTAGGATTGGGACCCCTTTGGGGCGGTCCATTTGTAGGTTTATCAGGTTGCGAAGTAGATACAGCCTGATTTCTAGCCAACTGTAAGGCTGCTTCGAGGGTTGCCATGGCCTCCCTCTGGCGATGGTCCATCTCTGCCTGCCTTTCACTCAGTTCCAGGCGCTGTCGCTCGATCTCTTGTTGCTGCCGTGCCATAATCTCGGCAGCAATTTCTTGGCTGGCCCTCAGATTGGCCAGTTCATCCTGCAATACCCCTAGGGTATTCCTCAGCATCTCGGAATCCAACTCTTCCTCATCAAATTCCAGATGTGGCTCATCTTCGGTCACGTTTGGAGGATGAGGAGGCGGCTGAGATGGTGCAGCGCTAGCCGCCTGTCCAGTCTTCTTGGTAGTTTTCGCCATTGATATTTCAACAATATTGTATCAAGCTCTCAATGAAAGCACCAGAATGTTGACCCTGATTTTGGTCAACTGACACGGAGTCAAAATTGCTTGATGTGGACAGAAATGTTGAGATGAGAATAATGACAAAAACAATAAAACACACAGGAATTTATAGTGGTTCGGCCCCAGAATCTGGTAACAACCTACGTCCACTTGAGCTGTTATTGATATATGATTCAAAGGAGTGATCAAAGAACTAGGGTTTAATGAGTTTCACAAACCTCTGAAGAACAATACAATATCTCGAATGTGATAGCTCTAATACACTTGTAAAACTCTAATCTCAAATAATTAGAAAGTCGAAAGTCCCTTCCCTTGAGCTATCCTTCTCTATTTATAGGCTCAAGGAAGATTACATTAATTTGTTACAGATATTCTTTCCTAAATAATCGGATACTCAGGAAATAATGGGAGATAATTTTGGATATGATTATAACTGCATAAGATTTTCTCCAAATATAGCGAGTATACAACCAGGCTGGTCGTATATAAAGATTGAGCGTTGCGCCATAGACATCTTTCTGGTCGATGGTCGAACAAGACTTCTGCCAGATGTCAGCCACGTGTACTAAATGTAATGCCCAAAATTTCCTAATAAGGTTGAGGACCTTGATTAGGAGGCCGGGAGGGTCATAATTGATTTATTATGCTATTTAATGATAATATGCATGTTTATGTGTATTAAATATGCATGTGAACCCATTTTTGATTGATTGGGTGATAATTTTGGATATGATTATAGCTGCATAAGATTTTCTCCAAATATAGCGAGTATACAACCAGGCTGGTCGTATATAAAGATTGAGCGTTGCGCCATAGACATCTTTCTGGTCGATGGTCGAACAAGACTTCTGCCAGATGTCAGCCACGTGTACTAAATGTAATGCCCAAAATTTCCTAATAAGGTTGAGGACCTTGATTAGGAGGCCGGGAGGGTCATAATTGATTTATTATGCTATTTAATGATAATATGCATGTTTATGTGTATTAAATATGCATGTGAACCCATTTTTGATTGATTGGGTGATTTTCATATTTTGGCCATTTCGGACATTTTTGGCATATATGTGAAATGGGCGTGGTGATTTGTTATTATTTGGTTATGCGAGTGTTACCCAGCATAAGACGATCCTAGGAGGTAAGCTAGTGGAAAGTCACAACGGGATTTAAGCTTGACTTGGAGTAAGTCAAGGGGTATTTAGAGCATTACCGGGTTATTGGGTAATGAGAATTAATATTTGGTGATAAATTGAGAGTTAGTAAGATCAGGGGGAAATTCTGGAAGTTTTGACTATAATGTCCCCGGGGGTGTTTTCGGGACCCCGAGCACTAGGTTTTATTGGAAGCTACTTAAGCTTGAAGTAACCTTTTAAGAAAATAAAAAGAACGTTCTGTATGTTCTCTCTCCCTAAAAGTTTCCTTTTCGTCTCCCGATCGCGTTTTCGAAGGTAACTTGAGTTCTAGGACTCGGAATCAAGCAATGATCGCGGCATAGCAATCCTAAGGAAAATTAGAATCTTATTAGCCGGAGGATTTAGTTGGAAACAACTCAATCGGAGGTAATTCAAGTTTAAGTTTTAAGTTTTTAAAAGTTTTTAAGCTTGAATTGGATTTTGTGAATCGTTGAGTTTTTAGTTCGTTTGAGCCTTAGGTTTTGGTGGTTTTGGACCATTGGGGAGTTTGGGAACTTTGATTTGATGATTTGGGAATGTTTAGACATGTTTTTGGGAGGTTTTAAAAGGTTAAAAACGAAGGAAAATGGCTGCCCCGAAGTTGGGCCGCGGCCCTTGCTCGATGAAGCTGGTGCAGGAATTTGTTCCTGCTGGGCGCCGCGGCCCTTGCTTCAGAGTTGGCTGGGGGCCACGGCTCAAGGTTCCAGGGCCGCGGCTCAGGCAGGCTTTTGAGCCCGTTTGGGTGTTTTGACCCCGGGAACATGGTTTTAGGCCTCGGGATCATTCTTACTACTTGGATTAGTGAGGATTGACGTCTTGGAGGCTAACTTTTAGTTCAAGGATTGGTTTTAGAACTTGAACTCATTGGGTCACCATTTGTGGTTGTGAATAGGTTATCACTAGAGGCTTGGAATCAGGATTGTGCTTGTGGCTCATTTGTTGGTAACCTGTGCTTGGACCCAAGGTAAGAAAACTGCACCCCATGTGTGACATGCATGGTTATGTTTGATGCATGTTGGATGTTTAAATGTAAACATTGATAGCATAATGAATGCTTGGCGATTTTGCTCATTTGCATATGATTATTATCGAGGCATGCTGGATTGATTAGGTGTGATGCACGAGAAACATGTGATTAGGGCATGGCATGAATGATGAATATGAGATTGGTCAGAGCTTGAGTCTCTGTGTTTGTGTATGATCATTATTATGCTAGCAATTGTTAAGTAAGCACGCTGAATGCCCCATCTTTGGATGTTTGACATACGATATGTTTGGTAGCAATGCTTACTTGTGCATGGTACTGACTCATTAGTCAGAATTGGCAAAGGTGTTAGTATCAACTGTGAAGCTGTGACTCATTAGTCAGGTTCGGCAGTGGTACTGGGCACTGGTCACATAGTGCTGACTCATTAGTCAGGACAGCCTTAGCGTGTTCCACGCAAGCCAACAAAGATTAGATCTAATCGACTTTCTGCATTGGATGACTCAAAGAGCATTAATGCCGGACCGACCTCAAGTTCGATGAATATTAAAAAGCGCTTGTCTAGCCAAGGGCTAGCCATTTAGAGCCAGGGCCAGCGAGCCCTATGACTGTTATGTCACATGGCTATGGGCACCGGCCCCACAGTGACGTGCTTGTCAGTCACTCATCTGATAATAGCCATTGCAGGAAAGCCCAGGTAATGGTGTCGTTATACGGCTATGGGCACTGAGGCCCTAGTAACTTATTTGTCAGTCACTCAGTATGGTTTACCAGAACCTCAAGTGATATTCACTCATCTGATTAGAGCTATGAGCTCTGTATGATCATTTTGATCATCATATGCATGGCTTTGGGTGCTGAGCCCCGTAGTGACTTACTTGTTGGTCACTCAACATGGTTTACCAGAACCTCAAGTGTCAAGACACTCATCTGATTAGGATTGACTTGATAGTCCTCCAATCAGAAGGGCAAGATTTCTTATCCTGGATACCCCAACATTATTTGAACTCATTTGCATGCTGATTAGAGCTATGTTTGCTAGGCATGCCATATATGATTTGATATCATGATATGACTGTTTATGAGCATATGAGTTTTCTTGCTGGGCTTCGGCTCACGGGTGCTTTGTGGTGCAGGGAAAGGCAAAAGGAAGCTAGACCATCCTTGAGTTGGAGAGCTTAGGTGATGACGTGTACATATGCAGCTGCTCGACCAATACTTGGGCGAGGTTTGAAAGAAGAGCTAGGGTTAAACCCTGTTTTGCCGCTTAGAACGGCCTATCGTAAATATTTTCTTATAATAGACTTTGAAATTATATTTTTGGGATCCCAATGTATACAGTAAACGTTCTAGTGAAACGTTATATCTTAACAAAAAAATTTATCCCTAAACCGCTAATCATACTTAGTTACACGTTTATGGCCAAACGACTCGATTAGCGAGTTTAGCACCGTTTGCAATGTGCACTGTAGCGATCCCTGGAGTTTGGGTGTTACACTAAATGTCTGCCATGTTATCCATGCCTGTTTTTTGGATAACAAGTTCTTAGACATAATGACTGTATTTTTGTTATGAGTTGTTAGTTTGATGATTATTTGTTATTTTAGTTAAAAAAATTTGATCAAAATCGGGTTTAAATGTCTATTTGAACTATTTTATAAAATACAGGGTCAAAAAAGTAATTTATCAAAACACATGGTCCAACACAGGTAATGAGCCAAAATACGGGGTCTAAAAAAGCATAAACTATTTTTTATTTATTCTTTTTAATGGCAAATTTCTTGGAATACATAATTTGGATAATAAAAAAAAATTATGTATGTTCTCAATAAATATCAAATGAATTATTGAATTTTTTGTGTTTATTTGCATCTTGTGCATTGGAGCATAATTGTAAATATTGGGTCAAATATAACATTAACTTATTTTTTGTGCTAAATTTGACACAAAATTTATATCTTGCATCGAAGATGGTCTTAAATAATTAGTCAATTAGGAACTTAGTATCTGTTTATAAACTGTGGCCTTAGATTTATAAGAAATATAATAAACAAAAAATAATAATTGGCCTCACAATTAAAAGCTTACCAACTATTTTCGGAACTAGAAACTTTAATTAACAAGAAACATGGTATGTTGTGAATCTAGTTTATAAAAGATAAAAATAACTAAAACATAAAAACATTTTATAGCATTTCCAATGAAGTATTATAAAAGTGCTGTATGGTTATATTTGAGGGAATTATACTATGGGATATTTAAAAAAAAAATGAAAAATATGACAGTTTTTTTTTAATATTCTTATGACATTTTTTTATTTACATTTTCTGTGGGAGTTTTTTTCACATATATTTGTAATATTTTATTTTTCATATCTTATTTAATAAAATTGTAGTAATTGGGTGTGATATTTTTGGGAAGGTATATTCGTTATTTTTGATATACTTATTTTTAAAAAATTATATAGATATTATAAAACATATTTAAAAAAAAAAACACAATCGATATTGTCATGCAAGGTTACTCAAGTACCTTGTTGTAGTGTATATTCATCTACTTTCCTTCTTCATTATATTTTTAATTCCATTCCTCTTTAGCTTCTTCTTCTTATTCTTCCTTCATTTGTATGAGTATCTCGTTTGATTTAATCGTGGTTTGGTGTATATGGTTACCATTGTGAATATATATATATATATCTTTTATGATATGATAGTTTCCATTTACTATTTTTTTAGCAATGCAGTGGTAACCGAATTTTTATGTTTTTAGTAATGTATTGGTAACTTGTTACTATTATCAAATAGTTTTTATTTTTTTAGTGACATGGGGGTAACTAGTTACCACTATCAAAATAACAAATTAAATAAAATGTTATTTGCGGCATAAATACTTAATGTTTTAGGTTTTATACACTTATATACCTAATCTTTTTTTTCGACAGCAAAAATATCGAACGTTATGTTTTTCCTACTTCCGTAACTATCAGCTCCGCTAAATACACATGGAACTGATTGCTTGGCATTGGCATCCATGGGGTCGACGTCCATGGTAGGCTGAGAGAGAGAGTGGGTGAGAGTGGAAGAGAGGAAGGAGAGATAGAGAAATATCGAGGAGAGAGAGATTGAGAGTGGAAGACGATTTAAAAATTAGTTTTTTATTATTTGAAAATCAATTAATAATATTTTTTAATAAAATATGACCTGAACCAATAGTATGATGACACGTGGCATTCGAATTATCCCAATCAACATTTAACGGACCTAGTAGTGACGGAAGTGTGTAAAATGTAACATTCGGTATTTTTGCCGTTGAAAAAAATATTGGGTATATAAGTGTATAAAACCGAAAATATTAGATATTGATGTTGCAAATGCCACTTAAATAAATAAATAGAAACATGTTATAACCTAAACTAATCGTGTTGGTAACTAGTTACTTAACCAAATCTAATGGGGAAAATGATGTTAACTGGTTACTCAGAGAGATTTGAAGAAAAAAAAGTGTGATGGTAACTGGTTACTTAGTTAGATTTGGAAAAAAAAATTTATATCTGCAAAACAAATTAGATAGATTTGAAACAACCAAGAAGATGATGAACCAGAGATGGCGTTGGTGGTGACCGAAGGTATAACATCCATTTTGGTTGCAAGCGTGAGAGGTTGCAATTGCTGTGAAAGAAAATGGAGAGAGGGTTTGGCTGCCATTGTTATGAAAGGAAATTGTTGGGGAATTCGCGAGGAAGAAAGGAAAATAAGAGTGAGAGAGATGTATTTTATTTATGGCAATCAATTTTTTATAATTAATTTGTTACTATATTTTGTGGCATAAGTTTTATGACCATAAATATAGAAATGAGCTTGTTTTTTCCCATATTTTTGTAAAAAGCTCACTATATTTTACCACATCTTAAAAAAAATGTTACTCCAATAGTTGTAAATGTTGTGTCAAATTCGGCCCAGCCCAAATTTGGCCGTGAAGCAGCCAGCAGACAAAGTGCTGCCATCAGCCACCTCTTGAGCCCTTCAATTTGCATATTGTCCTCTTGTCTAAAATGCCAACTTTTTACCCATTTTTCACCATAACATTATCATTACACCCTATAATTTACCTCTACATACCATATTTATTTTATTTAATTAATCTTTAATAACGTCACTTTGGCTATAAATATGGAGTTTCAAGACCATTTTAGGGGCTTAATTTTTTGTTACCATATTCTTTTCTCCCATTTTCTCTCTACCATTCTCTCTTCCATTTAGGGTTTTTCAAGAGCATTTTGCAAGTATGTATGTCATTTATTTTGTAATTTCTACTATAGTTATGTGCTTCTAATATTTTTCATAAGATTATTAAGATCATGATGAAGCAACTTATAACTAGGTAATATTTATGTTGTATGTTGATTTCCCTTGTAATGCAACAAGTTTATGGATTTTTCTTCTTCATATATGTCTTTCATCTTTAATATCTCATATTTTGGATTGTTAGATAATATGCACTTTGTTCTTCATTTTGCAAAAATATAATATTCTTTGTGTAAGATGTGTCATTAAATTATACGCATTCATGCTTAGAACAAAAATATTATGTTTTGCCTTATAAATAATGTTCATTGATTTATTTGTTATTTCATTGGATTGATTTACACTAAATGCTTTGAAATTATAATTTTGAAAAGTGAAGAAAAATCTTATATTTTTAGAAGTAATTTGTGCTTAAAATTATAAATCTATTTTGAAAATGATAGTTTAATTTATTTTAACTATCACTAAAACTTGGGAATCAACATACTAATAAATATTATTAAACTTACATTTTGTGGATTCTAGTATCTTAATAATCTTTTCTTTTAACACTTATTTTCAAATCATTATTGGTTTATTTTCATTCTCTTACATAGCTTTATTTTTCAATATTTTATTTTATGTTCCTAATATTAAAACTCATCAATCCTTTGAGCTAGGTTAAAATTTACTACTTTTGATTTAAAATAGTTTTCTTTTTTATTTTAGACAACTCCTTTGGGTTCGATCTCGTGCTTACACGAACACTATATTCCATATACGATTCGTGCGCTTGCGAGTATAAATTTTTAAAACATACATGTTTTGGGTCCATCAATTTATCCTAGGTGGCTAACAGATTGATGATGTGATATTTTGTTTGTTGATGTGACACTTCCATGTGTAGAATAATTAACAATTTTACCCCATCAACTTTGACCGCTACCATATAATACCCCTTTTATTAAAAAAATATAATTTTTTTTTCTAAAAATAATAATTAAATCCTTGAAAAATTAAAAATGTAATTAATAACAAATAACTCTTTTTAACTTTTACTTTTTCTTTTCTTTTACAATATAAAATAAATATGTTTTTAGATGAAAATTTAAAAAAAATACTAAAACAAAGAAAAACTATTTCATTAAAGAGGATGACGAAGGACGAAGGGCTTATGTAATGTCCTAAATTACCTAATAAGGCTTAGGGCCTTGATTAGAGGGCCACGATGACAAATTATGAAATATATGTGATTTAAGTATGAAATATATGTTTATGTGATATCTATGTGTATTATTATATAATTTTGTGAGTTATATTATAATATGACTTGATATACATGTTTATGTGTATTAAATATACATGTGGGGTTGCTTCTTATTAGAAGGGCAATTTGCGTAATTTGGCCCGTTATGAGTATATTTGGAATAAATGTGTGAGACCACATTATTATGTTAATATATTTGAATTACTCGGCACGAGGCGATCTTAGGGAGCAAGTTAGCGGGAAAGTCACAACGAGACCAAATACCCGACTCAGGATGAGTCAATGGGTATTTTGGGTATTTAGTACATTACCGGGGTATAGGGTAATAGGAATAAATATTTGAGGATATATTCGGTGTTAGTGAGATTAGGGGAGAATTTCATGAATTTTTATAATTTTACCCTCGTGGACGTTTTTGGTACCCCGAGCTTCGGGATTTACTTAGAGTTACTTGAACTCTAAGTAAGCTTCACAAAAACAGAAAAATACAATACGTAACTCTCTCAGCATCTCTCCCATCTCTCTCATTCGGTCTCTCTCTCTCTCATATTTTTTAGTGATTTTTTAGGAAACTAAGAGAAATTAAAGGCTAAAAACTTGGGAAATTGAAGGCTTGAGTTAGGGTTGGACTTGCTGCAGCTAGAAGGATAGAAATCACAGTTGAGGTAAGCTGCAAATCCCTGTCTTAATTGAATTTTGTTTTGGTTTTTTCTAGTGTTCTTGAACTTGTAGCTCAAGGTTGTGAATTAGAGATTTGTGGGTGCTTTCTTGAACTTAAGGTTGTGTTTTGTTGCTGGTATTATGTTGGTGTTGTTCTGGGATTAGATTGTGGTTATGGGGATTGTTTGGGATGATTTTGGGGTAAGAATTGGCTTGAGGAAAAGCTGGAATTCTAGGTTTGAAGGGTTGCGCCGCGACCCGCGTGAACCCAGTGCCTTAGGGTGTTCTGTTTTGCGTAGGCGCGCTGCGACCCTTCAGGGTCGAGTCGTGGCGCGTGTCCCAGGAAATGCAGGGGTTGGGAACCTCTGACTTGAGGTACGTCGCAACCCATTAGGGGGCGCAGCGACGCGCATAGGCAGAAATGTCCAGGAAGGGTTTTGAGTGACGAAAACTTAAACCTAAGGGCTCGAGATCGACTTTACTACCCGACTTAGTAGAATTTGATGTCCCGAAGGCTAGGACTTATTCCAGAGGCCTTTATTCGCTAGTTATTGACAATATTTTCTATTATGGTTGTGACTAGGTTACCGATAGGGGTTCGGAACTGGGATCGTGCTCAAGGGTCGTTCTTATTTCACTTTGCACTCAGACTTGAGGTAAGAAAACTACACCCGATCTACGTTTATAGCTTGACCCGGTTATAATACAGTATTAATATTATGTTGAGGATGTTTTATTAAATATATTAAATGCGATGTGTTTACCTATGTTATGTAATAACTGTTTGATTGTATATATGATTGGGAAGCTCAACTTATAAGGTGAAGATTTATCTATGTTATCTGATGAAGAGCTTGGCTTAATATTCAAGGGTATAGTCGGTTCTAAAGGACTTGACTTATCAATCGAAGGTTGAAAGACTCAACTTATCAGTCGAAGGTTAAATAATTAACTTATTAGTTGAAGGTTAATGACTCGACTTATCAGTTGAAGGTTATAAGACTCGACTTATTAGTTGAAGGTTAAGGGACTCGGCTTATGAGTCGAGAGTTTAAAGGTTTGTCTTTGGAGTCGAGGGCGGCAACAACGTGCTGAATGCTGGCCGATAGGGTTAAGCCAACCTGGAAGCGAGATATGCGCTTGAACGCCCCTAAGGTCGTCAAACCTGCTTGGCCAACTCTAAGGCTGGTTATATGAGAGATTAGGCAATAGGCCCTGGTGTGACTCTATAGTCACTTATCTGTATTGATTGCATGCATGAGTAGGGTTATTACTACTAGGCATGCTAATTATGAATCTGTGATATGATAATGTACTGCTTATAAGCATGATTATGTTTTCTTGTTGAGTCTTTGCTCACGGGTGCTAAATAATGCAGGTAAAGGAAAGGAAAAGTTGGACCAGCCATGAGTTGGAGAGCATCAAGGGCGGAGTGTACATATGCGGCCTGCTCGTTCACCACAACCAAGGTTATTAGTTGGAACTAGGGTTGGACCCTGATTTTGCCACCTAGGTTGGCTTTTGTATACATTTTTTGGTTGTAACGGTTTTAAACTATGTTGGAATCCCATGTATGAAAGTCAAACTCTTTTAATGAAATGATTGACTTTTGACCGAAATTTTCAGTACCTAAGCATGTGGTTAGTTTTAATTACATGATTTAAGCCCAAATGACTCATTTAGCGAGCTAAGCACTATTTAAATTTCCCAGTGTAACGGTCCTAGATTAGGAGGATGACAACTTAAATAAAAAAAAAGTTTTTAATTTAAGAGGAGGAGGACAAAGGGGAACAAACTTTGTTTTAGGATTTAATTTTAATTTTAATTTTAAGATATATTTATTTTATATTGTAAAAGAAAAGAAAAAGTTAAAAAAATATATTTGTTAGTAATTATGTTGTACTCTAATTTTAGCCCGAGTTCATTCACTCAGTTGGGGTACAGCTGGCAAATAAATATGCGGAGAAATAACCAAGGGAATGATATTTGCTTATTATCCACGTAGACAACTCCAGTTTCTTGTGGACACGTTTGGTATTAGGCGTCCTGGGTTTAACCCGAGCTACTGACACGAAGGTTGTGAAGCGCGAGCTCATAATATTCAAACGACAGTCGAAGTATGAGTTTGAAGGAGATATTCAGCTCGTGGTAATCCTAATATATTGCACACCCGCGGATCCCCAGAGACTCGGGTCCTTTTATATGTTTATTTATGACCAGACTATCATATTTAATGTCCCAGATATTAGGAGAATATTTACTTTATGATCAAATCATATCCCATTATAAATGGGAAATATATATATATATATTACATGTAATAAATACGTATACGCGTGATTGACTCACGCGGTTACCCAAACCTGTTTATGGAATTCCCTTATAAATACTAGGAATGTAAGACATGAAAATTGACAATTATTATGTTATATTGAAACTCTACCGAAATAGAGAGAGAAACAACAATAATATAGACTCGTGGACTAGGTGGATTTATTTTTTTTATATATGTATTATATCTGTTTTTTAAAAATAAATATATTTATATCCTATATATAATATAAACATATAAGTATTATTTTGGTCTATATTTTATGTTGAGTTTTTTAAATTATAAATATATATGTAATTTAATTTTCTTAATAAAATTTTAAATATTTCATAATTAATTTTTATATAATTTATTTTAATTTGTGTATGAAAATTCTTATTCTACACTATAAGAAAATAAAATTAACATTGAAATTGATTAAAGATACAAAAGATAATTAAAATATTGCAAACTTACATTCTAATATTAAAATCAAACACACCAAACATAAAATGGAAAACAACAATATATATATATATAAATAGAACACAAGACATGCTTACATTGTACTTCGAAATGCATTAATTGAACACTTGTGAGACGAATATTGTATCAGAAAATTAGTTTAATTTAATTAATATTTCAAGGGTGTGTTATGTTTTAGAGTTAATTGAATGTATTTTATTTTAGTAGTGTAATATTTAAATAGGAAAATATAATGTGTTATTATAATTTTCAAGTTTTAATATTTGTGAAATAAGTTTCATGTAATTAATAATAATATTTTTACTTAATTGATTAATTAAATAAATAAATGATAAAATAATATAATAATAAAAAGAATATTCTATTTTATTAAAAAATATATAATAATAAATAATATATTTTTTGGTGTAATTTTTGGTGTTGTGGTTGGAATGGAAAAAAAAATATGGTGCTAAGATTCCTTAGTTTTGGTGTTGGTGCAACACCATATCTAGGTAATGGGTTGGAGATGCCCTAATTGAAAGTGGGAGAAATGACTTTAATTTATGATGCAATATGGGACACGTGGCACGCTTTCCTAGCAAGGATGAATATATAGCCAAAATTGTTCTAACTTCATCTGTCAAAAAACTTTGAGGGGTCGTTTGGTATGCAGAAATCTGGACACGGGAATGAGAATATGAACACTTTCCTATGTTTACTGAGTTTGAGTTTTTCTAACCTGGGAATCTGTACTCTAGAGGTTTTAACTTTTCCTGATTCTAGGTTCAAGTGAAACCCATCTGACAAGTGGTTTTCAGATACCCAGGAATGTGAAACACTTCAAAATTATTATTATTTTAAAAAAAAAAAAAAAATCTTAAACCAATAATTTTTTAGTTAATAACTTATTTTATTTTTGAAGCTTATAATATAAAAATAAATATACATATATCTAGGGCTAGCAATTTTTGATACGACACGATGACACGACTCGAAAACGACACGAAATAAATGGGTTTGGGTGACACATTTAATTTTCGTGTCATAATCGTGTCGACACGTTTATTAAACGTGTCATTTTCGGGTCAACACGCTTAACCCGAAAATGACACGCTTAAGACATGTTTAAGATGATATAAATATTTTAATTTATTTATATTATATTAATTGTGTCATTAAACGTTTAATTGTGTATTAATCGTGTCAGTTTTAGATTTGTGTCAAATGACAAATTTATTAAACGTGTTATCGTGACATGTCGTGTGACCTGCTAAGATAATCGTGTCGTGTACAGGTTTGGATTTCTGACACGAATAATAATCGTGTCGTGTACGTGTTTACTCTAATTGTGTCGTGTCATAATCGTGTCGACACGATTATGACACGATAACACGAATTGCCAGGCCTACATATATCAAACTATAAAATGATAAATAATATTTGTTTATTTAAAGAAATTGATTTGTAAAACCTTTATATCATTACTTTAGTTTAAAATAACAAATGAAATATTATTAAAAATAAAATAATGGTATTTTTGTAATTTTAAAAATTATACTTGATTCTAGTATTCAGTAGATGTATTTTTTTAATTTTGTTAAAAAATATTTTATGAGTAAAATTGTTTATAAATTATTTTGATGAAATATATTATTATATTAATTTTATGAAAATATGAAAACTTAACAGATTTCTATGCATAACCAAAACACAGAAAGTGATATTTCCATGAATCATAGATAAGATTACAGTGCACAACCAAACACAATGATGTAAGTTTCCAGACTATCGGATTACCCTCTTCAACTTTCCCAGTAATATGAAAACTATAAACTCCTCATACCAAACGACCCCTGAGGAATTAAGTAGGTATTCCACCCACCACGCTTTGATTCAATCAATCAACTACCTTAGCTTCTCGGCCATTGAGATCTTTTAAGGATAAGTCTCTTCCCCATAAAATACTTCTCTACACACACACACACACATATATATATATATATAAATATAAAACAATGATTTTATAGGGGCTTCACTTTAAGCCCTATTGGTAGAGTTCTCAGTGTTTCTCGATCCGTAAATAATTTTTGCTGCGATTGTTTTGTATGACCGTGTATATTATAGCTATTTAGAGCATCCTGCAAATTTTCAGAAAATTTCGAATAGTTTACAGTACCGAAAACTAAGTTCAAACATGTTTTCCATGCGCATAAAAAAAATTAGTCACGTGTGCAACAACATGTTTAAACTTAGTTTTCAGTACTGTAAACTATTCGGAATTTTCTGAAAATTTGCAGGATGCTCTAAATAGCTACAATATACACGGTCATACAAAAAAATCGCACCAAAAATTATTCACGGATCGAGAAACACTGAGAGCTCTACCGATAGGACTTAAAGTAAAGCCCCCATAAAATCATTGTTATATATATATGTGTGGAGAAGTATTGGTATCTAATTTGGATACAATAACTTTATGATTTTAGATTTTTAAAATTTGTGGGACCCGTCAAAATACATAATTGGTAGACTGTATTTGAAAATTAAATTAAAATTAGAATTCAGATTTTATGAAGGAAAGTAAAAAACAATAAAACCATGTTTTTTCCATTTTCACAAGTTCAATTTTTTAAAACTCAGAACATTTTATAGACATTGAACTAATCAGATTTTCAAAAATATATTTTTAGTCACTAAATTCATATTTTCATTTTAGAATCTCATTTTTCAAAAAAACATTTTTCCATTCGAATTTTTTCCAAACTTTGTCTTGAATGGAGTGGAATGAACTCTTTTTTATATCGACATGAGAGCAAAGAAGTCCCAAGTATTTTTCATAGCAAAACACAACTGAGACTCCTAGAAGACCAACCAACATTGTTTTTAGATTATTCGAAACAAGTTGGTTCGCACTATCAATTTAAGGAAATCGATACTTTTCTCCGAGGCCTCCTCATACCAAAACTACACTTCTTTGAACCATAATCAAGCACCATTTGGTGACATCAAGAAAAATTAGATTGTCATTTGCAAAAAGATGAGAAATATCAACAGAATGATTTTGTCACAAGAAATGCTTTTGAGAGGCTGTGCCTCTTGTTTGAGCAAAAGTATATTCGCATCTTTATATTTTATTTTTTATGGATGATTTTTGTATTCTTGTTGGATTTTTTTAGTTATATATTAAGTGAAGGAGTTTTCCCTATTACTCTTATTTCTTTAAAATAATTAAGATGCATCAAATAGTATAATAAAAATAGAAAATAAATTAATAAATGAGGTTGAAACATCAAAACAACAAAAGATCTATATACATAAAAATAAATTTAAAATAAAAGTAAATTTGATCATTTATTATAAATTGTCTTTTTTTTTTCTTTTTTAAAGACAACTTGGTTGGTTATGTGAATAAACAAAAAAAATCCTTATTGACTCCCAAATTAAAATTTGGAAAGCACATCACCTTTGTTGCTAGGGCTAAAACTTAAAAAAATAATTAAGATCACCATCTTTCCAATTCTTCAATCACTCCCATCACTCTACTTCTCACCACAAAATATCACAATCATGGAAAATGAACGGCCTTGATTTGTTCTATGTTATATATTCTCTCTTAACAATAAGATAATTTTGCTAGTCTTTTATTATTGGACTACTAGCTATATATACATACTTTCATAGATGTAAGACAAATTATATACCATTTTCTTAATGTAGTTTGTATATATGCAATGGCATTTTTGTAATAGTAAGACATGAAAAAGAGATAATGCTTTTGAAATCTCTATCCCTATATAATAGAGATAAAATACAGAATCTTAACAAAAACAATTGTGATAATGGTTTTAGAATTAGGTGAGAAGAACAATAACCTAGAGTTTACAATTAGAAAGTGACTTAATTAGTATTTGTCCCAAGTACATGCATATATGTGACTAAGTCTTATTCAAGAGCCAATTTTATTTATATTATGTATGGTGTTTTGGACTTTTTTCATTTGGCTCATCTACAAACTCTACAAGTTCATTTGGGTGCCTCCAAGTGGCAGCCATTTAGGGCCTTGTAAATGACTCTCTTTGCCTTAGATGATACACCAAGTTTGCTATTAATTAAATTGATTTAATTTTAATTAATTTGTTTGTTTTATTTGTTGTTGTCTCTCCTAGAGCGACCTAATGTCTTTTGAGCAAAGTCTTTATTGTCCCTTAGGGGTATTCGTTTGAATAAACAAGAATACAAATTGCTTATTCAAAACCACAAAGTTTTCATCGTATATTAAAAAATATTATATTCCATTTCTGTCCAAACTGGAGGGCTAAACGGTCTTTTTGAAAAAGTCAAAAGGGTGCATTTGAGAGAGAAAAAAAACAAGTCCCAATTAGCATATATTTGTTTAAGTTATAAAGGAATCATAGTAATATCTTAATCCCACTTGCATTTAGAACTCAAAAGACCATTCAAGCATATATATAATAAATCATCACCCATCTCATCATCACTATCAACAACAACCAACAAGGGAATTCCCTCTTTTCCTCCTAATTTTCTCAGTCACATTTACACTTTCCTGGAAAATACACAAATGGAGATCCAATTTCAAAATAGCATGATCACAAAGAAAAAGGGAAGAAACAAGAGAAATAACAAAAGTAGTAATAAGAACAAGTTTGTTGGGGTAAGACAAAGGCCTTCTGGGAGATGGGTAGCAGAGATCAAAGACACAACACAGAAAATCAGGATGTGGCTTGGCACCTTCGAGACCGCGGAAGAGGCTGCTAGGGCTTACGACGAAGCAGCTTGTCTTCTTCGCGGCTCCAACACTCGCACCAACTTCATCACTCACGTCTCCATGGATTCCCCTCTCGCTTCTCGAATCAAGAATCTCCTCAACAACAACAACAAGAAGAAAAATACTAATCATGATCACAATGATCGACCAAAACAACAAAACTCTAGCACTAGCACTAGTAATAATCCTAGTGCTAGTACTAGCTCCACAACAACTACTACCAGTAGTACTTGTTGTGATTCTTCTAGTGGGATTGTTCAAGAGCAAGATCTGGATCATCAACATCATCATTTGTTTGAGGATGCATACAAACCGGACTTGAGTAGCTTTGGTTTCTCTCAGCCTAGTAATAATAATAATAATCTGACGAGTACGTGGGGTGGGGGGTTTGATCGATTTTCATTTGGCATAACAGGTGATGGACAGTTGGATTTGTGTAAGAACAGTATTGAGAATAATGTGGATGATGATGGGTCGGAGTTTTTGGAGTTTGAAAGGATGAAAGTGGAGAGGCAGATATCGGCGTCGCTGTACGCAATGAATGGAGTTCAAGAGTACATGGAAGCTCTTCATCATGATCCTGTTGACGCTCTGTGGGATCTTCCTCCTTTGTGCTCACTCCTTTGCTAGAGTATTATCATTATCATTATTATTGTTTTATTGTTATCTATATATATAAATATATATATATATATATATAGTTTTGCTTTGAATTATTAGTCCTTCACCTACTTTAGTTTCTTCCTTTTCTTGTTTTCGTTTAATGCAATATCTATAGCTAGATGTTTAAGTGTAGTGTGTAGAGCCTTAAAAGATGTATAATGCAGGAAGTTAGACTTTTAATTTTCTATCAAGAAAATGTTTGTTAAGATGTCGAACATATATGATAAATTCAAATATTTATGTATATAAAATATAAATATATATACAAGTGTTTAGTTTTATTTATATAATTTATTAATTGTTTTTATTAAATTTGTATAATTGTCGTATTAATTTGTTAAATAAATAATATTATATATAAAAAAATGATATAAACTTACATTATGATTTAAAAAATATATATATATAATATAATAGACTTTTTAAATATAAATGATAATTTTTTTTAATAAAAATTAAGATTATGTATTATATATATTTGATAACTCTACAAAATAGAGTTATTTTACCACTTTTTATGTGCTAATTATTGCTTAATTCTTGAATTTTTAATTGATTTATTAAGTTTTTAAGTAATTTTAAATTTATTAGTCTTCTTTTGATTTTATATATTTTTGTGTGTTTTTATAGTTATTTTGTTGTAATATATTGTAGTTTAATTATTTGAATTATTGTAGTTTAATTTGTGGTAAAAAAATGTTATATTATTGAGCTTAAGTGTTAAATATAAATTAAGTTATAATTAATATTTTCAAAGAATTAGATTGATTTATTTTATAATTGAAAATATTAGAATTTGATTTAATTTATGTTTATTTTGTAGGGAGTAAGTTGTATTTTTTTGACTTTGAAAAGTAAAGAAAAGAAAGGAAAATAAGTGGCAAATTGGAAAGAAAATAGCATGAGATGTGACATTTTTCCTCTTGCCACCCTCAGTCCACCGAAGCCCAATGCCAAGCTCGGCCCACGCAGCAAGCCCACTGCTGCCTCTTTCCCCAGCTGCCCCAAGATGTCCCCAGCCTTCAGCAGCTCCCCACGCCAGCCTCCAAAGATCTCCTTCCTAGGCCCACACCACAGCCAAAGCTTGGCCCAATCCTCCCAGCTAGCTCCACCATTCGGCCCAAAAGGACCCCAGCAAGGCCCAACCAGCCCACGCTAGTGCACACAACGAGCATGCCCAGGCCTACGCCTGCCTTCAGCCTCCCACACAAGACCCAATAGCCACAAAGCAACTTTTCTTTAGCCTACAAAAGCACAATTTGTCCTCTTGTCCAAAAATACTACATTTTTACCCCAAAACATCATTATTACACCTTATAATTTACCCATATTTGCTATATTATAATTAATTAAATAAGTGAATTAGTGGTCATATTTAGGGAGGTTACTATACCAAAAATTCTACACATTTCAAAACCTCTCTATTATCTTCATCTTCTTCTTCTTTTTGGTTATTTTCTATGTATTTTTAGAGGAAAAGTTTGGGGGTTCATCCTCCAAATTTTCCTATTTATGTTTGTATTTGCTATTCTAGTTATAAGTTTCTAATCTTTTTAAGATTATTAAGGTGATGATGAAACAATTTGTAACTAGATAGTATTTATTTTGTATGTTGATTTCCTATTTTGTGCAACAAAGTTTATAGAATTTTCTTCTTCAAATATCTTCTTTCATCTTAAATATCGTGTATTTTGGATTGTTAGCACATATTTACACTTTGTTCTTCATTAGTGCAAAAACATAATATTCTTTGTGTAAGATGTGTCATTAAATTGTACACATCCATACTTAAAAAAAATATATTATGTTTTGCCTTATAAATAATATTCATTGATTTATTTGTTATTTCATTAGATTGATTTACACTAAATGCTTTGACATTATAATTTTGAAAAGTGAAGAAAAATCCTATATTTTTAGAAGTAATTTGTACTTAAAATTATAAATCTATTTGGAAAATGATAGTTTGAATTATTTTAACTATCACTAAAACTTGAGAATCAATATACTAATAAATATTATTAAACTTACATTTTGTGGATTCTAGTATCTTAATAATCTTTTCTTTTAACACTTATTTTCAACTCATTATTGCTTTATTTTTATTCTCTTAAATAACTTTATTTTTCAATCTTTTATTTTATGTTCATAATATTAAAACTCATCAATCTTTGGAGCTAGGTTAGAATTTATTACTTTTGATTTAAAATATAGTTTTCTCTTTTCGATTTTAGACAACTCCTTTGGGTTCGACATCCTTGCTTACACGATCACTATTCTATATGAACGATTCGTGCGCTTGCGATTTATAAATATTTAAAATATACCCGTTTTGGGTCCATCAATATTATTATTGCAATAATATTTTATAATATTTAAATTTATATTAATATTAGTATTAGTATTAAATATATAATATTAGGATTATATATTATCATCATAATAATATTTTATAACATTTAAATTTATATTAATATAATTACTAAATATCTAATTTTTGTATTATATTATTATAATAATGATATTTTATAATATTTGAATTTAAATTTTATTAATATAATTATTATATACGTGGTTTTATATTAAATAGTATTATAATAATAATTTATAATATTTAAATTTATATTAATATAAATAAATATATATTTTTAATTAATTTTAAAAATATATTCAGTTAAATATTTAAAATATTCCGCTAAAATTAATAATAAAAACTGGTAAAAGCAAAAAAAAAAAAATTCGTATTAGAGAAGATATCACATTCTTATAATGATTATATATTATATAACAAACTCAAATCCAATTTGTTTTGTACCCGACAAAAAAAAAAAAAAAAAAACCAATTTGTTTTTTTGCTTAGGTGTATACATCTGGTTTCTAATCTTTTATTTGCAACGAAGTTCTCTAGAGAAATTAGATTGTTTTCTGCAAAATTAATTTTTTATTAATATAATATATAACAAACTCATATCCAAATTATTTTGTGCATAGAAATAATGTTTCTTATCCTCTTTATCTTTTATGTGCAGCCAAATTCTACTCACCAAGGCATATTGATTACAAGCAGAAATGTTCCAGTAGAGAATACTCAAATTTAATATTAATTAATCAAAATTAGCTACTAAATACATTTAGTTTAATATTATCTATTTTTATAATCACATTTCTCATAGTACTACTTAAAAAATATAGTTCGCTTGTGTGTTTAAGGAGAAAAAATGATATAATATAAATAGTAACTAAAAGAATAAATATCATTTTTGTCTTCTGAATTTTTGACACTACTAGATTATGTCCCCTAAAATATACGGTCACTTAAAATTTCTTCATGAATTATTGATATTATCAGATCGTGCCTACTATTACGATTTGCATAAAATAATTATCATTTTTGCCCCCAATCTTTGACAACTACTAAATGCATAAATACACATTTGAGAAGTTTAAAGTTTGATAACACCCCAAGTTTTAAAAAATACCCTATTATATTCGAAATTGGGCATGTTTTTAACTTTTAAACTTCCCAAGTGTGTATGTACATATCTCAAACGTGTAGATCTAAAAAAATACTCAAATTAAAAAAAATCACCTAAAAAAGGACACCAAAGTGAAAAGTTATGCATTTTCAATGAATGACATCGAATTTTATTAAGGTGCATCGAAGTGAATCGAATTTTTCATCAAAATCATGATTTTTAAGGATCCATCGAGTTGGGAATCGAGGTAAATCGAGGTGCATTGAGGTACATCGAATTTTCTCATGAAAATCATGATTTTAAGGCGCCTCAACACACCTCGATGCATTATGATGAAAATTGATGTAATTCATTGAAGGTTCATAATTTTTTACTCAAATATCTATTTGAGGTGATATTTTTTAGAATTTGAATATTTTTTGAAGATCTATATTAGAGATGTGTACATACACAGTAATGGTGCAATATGTAAGCTATAATGGACATTATTAGTTAGTTTTGAGGGTCAAACCACTGTAAATTAAGCATTGTTTTCCTTTTCTCAATCTAAACTTTTTTCCATTATAATAATCATTATGAGTCAATAATTAAAAATACATAATAGTACTATATATTGTCATATTGGAATCATAAAGCAATTAACATATAATTAATTAGTAATTGGTATTTGTAATAAGATTTATATTTTTTTTCACCTTGTGTTTTAAACCAACTACTTTTTGAATCTTGTATTTTGTAAGATAGTTCAACTAGATATCTAAATCCAATTTTGATGAAGAAAAAATTGAATATAACAACACAGTTGTTATGGTAGAATGATTCTACTACTTTATTCTCAATTGTTAGTTTTGTGAATTATTTGTGATTGTAGTTAAAAAAACTTTGACCAAATTCGGATTAAGTAGTTTATTTGAACTATTTTATAAAATTTAGGGTCTAAAATATAATTTATCAAAATACATAGTTCAAATAAGTAATGAAACCAAACATAAGATCTAAAAAAAAATATTAACCCTATGTAATAATATATTAAAATTTATAAAACATTATAAATACTAAGAGTAATGATATGTGCACTAAAACATTACAATAATTGACGTAATAATTTTATTTAACCAATTAAATTTATTTTAAGTGGGACAACTTTTTTAAAAAATAGCACTACATCAACTAGTATAATATTTTAGTACTGATACATATATCATTATTCAAATACAAAATATATGTAGGGAACAAGAGTAAAGCACTTTGAAAAATATCTTAAATCACAAATCACAACTTGAATTGGATGATTTGAGTAATTAAGCATGAATTTTGCTCACCAAGAATACCACAAGAAAATAATGTTTGATGAAACATTTCTTGAATTGTAAATTTTAGTTTTTAGTTTATGAAACAACAAATTGCAACTAAAGGAGCCATTTATCTTTTTTATTAAATAAAGATAAATTGGTAAAAATTATTTTTTTTCAGTTATTTTGTATTTTTTCTTAATTTTGATAATTTTTTTTTAAAATGATCTATTTAAAAATTAATATTGTTTGAATTTTTTTTACCACCAATCTAAATTATTTAAATGATTATGTGAGGGACCAAATATTAAAACTAGGGCTATAATACAAAATCACTTATTTTTAAAAAAAAAAAAAAAAAAAACTATTCTTCTTGAACAAGAAAACTGATCTGAGTGAGGCCCGTTCCGCTTTTCCCTTTCGCTTTTCTCATTTTTCTTTTCCATCACTCTTCACTCTTCTTTCGAGTTTCGCCCAAACCCCAAACTTCAAACCTCTCTCTCTCTCCGATCTTCCCAAACAGAGCTTCTCTCTCAAGTCGCCATGGGAGACAGCCAGTACTCATTTTCTCTCACTACGTTTAGGTATGTATATCTCTCTCACTCTTTGCTTTTCATTTTCATGGTCGCATTTCATTCTCTGATGTTTTATTTTTGTATTGAACAGCCCTTCAGGAAAGCTAGTACAGATCGAGCACGCCTTGACAGCGGTTGGCTCTGGCCAAACCTCCCTCGGAATCAAAGGTATTGCTTGCATTCGTTGTCTCATCGTCGTTAATTGCTTAGTTCAATCCATACATAAATTGGAAACCTAATCTCAAATCGTAATATATGATATTGTACTCGACCCATCAATTATTTTTGGGGATTTTTTTCATTAATGATTGATTTGGTGTGGGTTTAGCCATCGATAACGTAGAAGTTGCAAAATTTTGGATTTCGTATGAAATGGTGTTCTGTCCAAGTTGGAGGGTTTTCTTTCTTTTTCTTTTTTCTATGTGATTACAGAACTTGTATATATGTATATATACAGTACTGATATTTAGCTGGTTAATGCAGCTGCTAATGGGGTTGTGATCGCAACTGAGAAGAAGCTACCTTCAATATTGGTTGATGAGACTTCTGTAAGTTCCTCTTAGCTATGAGATTGACCTAATTAGAGATAGTTGATCTACATGTAATTTAGTTTTGGGATGGTAATGCCCCCTTAGGCTAGCACAAATGATTGGTTGGGTGTGTGCTCGTACATATAGTCTGTTTCTAGTCCACATAAATGTGTCTTTTATATATGTTAGCATGCATACATTAACAATCTATGCTAGTACTTTTATTAAGCTCGTAGATACTTAAGTAGATGAGCTTAGTAATGATTGAGAAGAATAACCTTTTGAGTAAACTCTCTTTCCTCCATGTGCATTTGCCTGTTCTCATTATTACTTATATTGATATTGCTGCTACTGCATATTGTTTAGAAACCTGTTTTCTTGAGGAATGGTTTTGATCCAGTCTTACGTTTGGTTTTAATTTTGCTAGTTTTGCTTTTTTCAAATCTTTTTATTAATCTTTCGGTGTCTACCTTCTCTTTGATTTTGTGCTTTTGAACTTCTCTTTTGTAAGACTTCTTGTTTTGTAGTTTTGATGTTCTTCGTTTAAGCACAACATTTTCTTAATTAGTTGTTGTTGATTCATGTCAAAGTTGCTGTAATTTTTACACTTTTTTTTGTGGTGCATTCAGAGGAACCTAATTAATTATCAATTATCCACATACTCTATAATACTGTTCTATGTGGAACAAGAGCTGATTGAGTGTGCATGTAGTCAGTGGGATAAATACAACTATAGTGACAGATCTAAGTTTCTAACTCATCTCATATATAAGAGGCAAGCAATGTGGTTATTTTTGAACTAATATTCTTACTCTCTAAATTGGTTTAAGTTGCAGTGGTGTTGTTAGGAGGGTCTTTTTGTTTTTATGATAATTCATGGTTTTCTTTTTATATTAAATATTATTTTGCTTCCTCTTGTGTCTAAAGACATGAAAATTCAAAAAAAAAAAAAAAAAAAGGAAAGAAAAAAAGATGCAATTGTCTGCAATATGCATTCATATACTAATAGTCTAATATCTGTGTTCTATCATTTATTCTTTCTTTGTTGCATTTTTTTTCAGGTCCAGAAAATACAGTCCCTTACACCAAATATTGGAGTCGTATACAGGTTTGTTTTTGTATTTTCTGGTACTTTTGATAAATATTTATTTTTCAAAATTTGCATTACAGAGGTAAATTTTATATAATATTTACTGCTATAGTGAATACCATAACAATTATGTACCTATTGTGTGCTTTCATTTTGCTGTCGTTACCATTTCTTTTGTAGTGAGAAAAAGTTTTGGCCTCTCAAATGGTTTCCTACCTCAATTACATTTCTTGATCTCTGTAGCAATTTAAGTATTTGATTAGAAGCTTTTACTTATTGGCTTAGAGCTGATGACTGTTGGTTTCACAAAGTTAGTTTAATGCAAGTGAGAAATAACCAAAGATAAACTTTTGATAGAAGAACAAATGTTAGTTAATTTGTACAAAAATTATTGTGTTTGATAAATTTTCGCTCTAGCATACTGCTGAATCATTGGCAGACTGTCGCTAGATGATTTGTGAAATTAATACTATCACTGTATTCTTGGTATCAGGGAATTTTATGACTGTTAATTTCATACTAAGTGGGGACATCCTTTATATTTTGCAAATGATTAGTTTCATTTGAAAATCTTGAAGTGCATGTGTTCCAATCAAAGAAATTTGTTTTATCATTTAAAAAAATTAAACACTAGAATCTACTTCCATTTGAAACTGCTGGATGTGCAGACTGACAGTTAGATATGCGGTTTATGCTCCCTATTAGGAAGACCACAAGGCATTATTTTTTTATGAATTTAAATTTAGAGATTATATGAAACTTACTTGGGCCAATCTGTTGTATTAACATGTTTACTAGATTCCATTTGATAGTAGTTTGTGGCTATACAAATTTAGTATTTTAATAATGCCTTTGATGCTTTCCAATTTCCAACCACTGTTTTATTTTTCACTACTGCAGTGGTATGGGTCCTGATTTTCGAGTCTTGGTTCGGAAAAGCAGGAAGCAGGCTGAACAATATCATGGATTATACAAGGTATGATATTGCTCTCTCTACGCATGTGTTTTAATTTATTTTTGTTCAGCGCTGGATGTGTTGATCATTTTCTTTGCAACTTAGTACTAAAAGACTTTTTTATTTTTCTTTTAATGTTGTCATCCTTCTAAAAACTTTCTGTACTGTTTTAAATTCTGGATTATATTCTGTCTTCTTAGAAGTTGAGGTTGGATTGCTTTGTATTAGTTGGAAAGGGATTTTGAATTTTTTTTTTTCCTTTTCCCTTATCCCTATTACAATAAATTTTTATGTATGCATAGTAGAATTAATAGGAAAATACATTTTATACTTTAGTGTTTCTAATTTACATTTAATATATTGTTTGTAGGAACCTATACCTGTTACTCAACTTGTTAGGGAAACTGCAGCTGTGATGCAAGAGTTCACTCAATCTGGGTAATGAGATTACTTCTAATAAATTTTAAAACATTTATATATATATATATATTTATATAATATTTTAGATTTATACTAACAGGAAGAGATAAGTTAATTAAATGTAACCTGACCTGAATATGTTGTGTAATATAAGTAGTTATAATCATAATATTACATTAACTATTTCTTTATGTGCTTGTGAATCTTGCTTCTAATTTTCATTCTTAACAACTCTTACAAAAATAATGGTGTGCTGGCCAATGCAAAGAGGGTTTTTTTTTTAAGATTAGAACATTGCATCTATTTTGTCCCCCCTTCTTTGGAAAGGGACCTGTAAAGGGGGTGTGGTGTAAAGATGGGCGGGAATTTTAGTAAGTGGATCATATAGTCTGGTACTTAAGTCTAGCTCAAGTGGTTAGGTGTCTGTAAGTTTAAGATGTCTGGAGTTCGAATCTGAAATCCCAGCTGGGCTAATTTAACAAATTGATAATTTAACTGTTATATAAAAAAAATGTAATCTTTGACCCTTTGCAATGTAAATTCAAAAGTGTGGTGTTTGATATATCTAACGGTGCAGTATAACAGGGGTAAACAAGCACAGTTATTGTTTTGAGTTTGATAAAATGGGAGTGTGGGGGCTCTTCTATTTTCGAGTCATTCTAGAATCATATAGTCACGAAACTTCTTAGTAAAAGAGCAAGTTTGGCAAATAAAAACTGTTAAAGAGTCCTGGTATAAGAAGCAAGGATTGAGAACTTGAACATTTTCAACCGCTTTCACTAGGCAACTTAATCTAATTTAGGAGAAATGGAATATAAAAAAGTTGCGGCATCCTTGATGAATCTAAATCTTCTATTGTTCTCTCCCTTGGCAGTGGTGTTAGGCCGTTTGGAGTATCTTTGCTTGTTGCTGGCTTTGATGACAATGGTCCTCAACTATACCAGGTAATGTTCATTTCTCATCCTTTTCTGCTTGATATTTTCCCATCTAAAGGTCTTTTCTCTCTCTCTCTCTCTCTCTCTCTTTTCTGATATCAACTTTATTCGGTTCTGATTTTGAAGAGATATTTTCCCCGTTTTCTTACTAGTGTATTTATATATCTTTGGCATTGATATTTTCTGACAATAAGTATTGCCGTGGCTTTTTATTTTCTATAGGTGGATCCTTCAGGTTCATATTTCTCATGGAAGGCCTCTGCAATGGGAAAGAATGTTTCAAATGCAAAAACATTTCTTGAGAAGAGGTACTTGAGTTAGATTCTGTATGCATCCTATTTTATCAGTGCCCAAAGTGCAGAAACATGTAGACAAATCCAATGTTTGTGCTGAGTAAATTGTGAAGAAAAATGTTTTTTGATCAAGTAAATAGTCAATAAAATTTTATTTTTTATGTCTTGGCACAAATAAGTTAACCTTTCATAGTCCAATTACAGTACTTTAGTTTTGAGTTTCATAAATTAGTTATTTCCATCTATATTATAAATAACATTCTTATTTAGATGGCTAATCAATTCTAAGAGTCTGATATTGAAAGAAACTTGTAATTTATGTTTTAACATCTGTTGAAAATTCTCTTTTGATAGTGTTATTGATTGCCACAACCACTTGCTCCTTTTGCCTCTCCGTTTTAGTCAAAGTTCTTTTGTTTCTTTTCTCTTAGGTATACTGATGACATGGAGCTTGATGATGCTGTGCACACTGCTATTTTGACTTTGAAGGAAGGGTACGTAACTGTTAAAAAATTAAGCAACTCCTAGACAATTGTCTTTCTTGGTTCTAATGTCAGTTTGGTTCATTCAGGGTGTGGTTAACTTTATTAAATTATGTACACTATCTTAGCCATCGATAAGTGCTCTTATCAAGTTGTGTGATTAACTTAATTATGATCAATGGATAATTATAGTTTGTGCGTGAAATTTTGAGCTCTTGTTTATCACACCATGCCTATAGTTATTGAAATTAAGTAATAGAAAGGAAAGATGTACTCAAAATATTGTGCAGCCTATACGTGTACTTGGAATTGCTATAAAATCAGACCTAATAAAATTGCAGCAATATATTTGCCTTCATTGTTATTTTATTTATTTTTTTCTTTTGCAGATTTGAAGGACAAATCTCAGGCAAAAACATTGAGATTGGGATTATTGGAACTGACAAGAAATTCAGGCAAGTTTGACTTTAATAGCTTACACTCTAATTGCCAAACTTAAATGTGTTAAATGAACTAGTGTTCAGTAATATCTAGTTTGTGTGTTGCATTGCTCACTTTACTACTATGTGTTCTGTTCTGGTTTCTAGTTGTTCTACTTAAGGTTCTAATACATGTTTGAAGACAATCCTTGGCCATAGTTTTTTTTTGTGATTAGAGAATGTCATAAATATGGACGAATAATCTGAGCAAAAGGCCTAGAATATTTTCATTTTTGTTACAAAGGGGTTGTTTAATATCATTTTCCCATTTAAACGTAAATTGAGATTCTCTTCTCAATGTTGAGAAAGTCTTTTCTTTCATGTTAATAATAGACCAAAAGAAATGCTTAACTTGACATCCAGACACCATTATTTTTCTTTCTAATTTATGGAACGTGCTAGCTTGTGATTTCGGTATTCATCGGTTGAGTTGTTGTGCTTGCAGAGTGCTTACGCCAGCTGAAATCGACGATTATTTAGCTGAAGTGGAATGAGCGTGAGGGAGTGAGTGGTTTTACTTTTGTGCTCCTTTTGCTTCAAATGTACTTGTTGAAATTCTGCCATCTTCTTTTGCCTCAAATTAACTATTTATTTTAAAGCAAAGATCAATTTATGTTTACCACAAATTTGTGAAATTAAGAAAATTCTCAGATAGGTGAAAGACATCTTAGAGTACTTCCTTATTGTTAGATTTTTTTTCTTTCTAACCAGGTGTTATAGTATTTGAAACGATGGTTGACATGATTTTCGAAAAAAAGGAACACTTTAACACTGGTAACAAGACTTTTATCTCTTAGATTTATCTTCGTACAGTAATAAGTAATTTTCTCAGCTTCATCATTATGAAAGACTTGGTTTGAATGTTGAGTGTTGTATATGCGGCAAGTAATTTTTATTTATTTATTTTTTTTTAAATTACAAAATGATATTTACCTAAACGCCTTGAACAAGTTGAAACAAATACAGATTGAACCTTTATATTAATAGTAATAATAAAAAAAAGTCACACACACAAAGCTAGCTTGATTTTTTTTTTTTTGTTTTTGATCGAAACGTTGATTCATACATTGCAAGATTGTGTGCACAAAAATTAAAATTTCTAGAAATGAGAGAAAAATTACAACCACAAGGTTTCGAAAGTAGATCAGAAACTTGCTGAACTATATCATTAATTTCCCACAAGTGAGTGTAGAGCCTCAACCTCAATGATTATATGTATGGTCACACCGCACAGGCTTCTCCAACCACAGGCGAGGTAACTTCAGTAATGGCCCAGAGAATACCATCTTTAAAACTACATATAAAGATAGATGTTTATATATATATATATAAAGTCACATAATAATGCTAGGATCTTTAGACTACAATTAATATGCATGTTTAAGTAACAGTGATCCATCAAGAAATAAGACAAAGAAAAACCTTAGGGTTCAAACCAAAGAAAAAAATAAATTTGTGTATTATTGAGTACCTGCTTTTGGGACAGAATCCGGCGGCCATTTGTGTCCCAGTGAAGTAGTTTCAAAAGAGTGAAGAGTTTCCTTATGAAAACAGTGCAGTTGTCTTTGTATGGGAAGGAGGACACAATGGCAACTGCATTGTTTTCTTGAAGGACACTCCTATTCTCTTTTTTTTAATACAAATGGGTCTCAATTTAAATAAATATAATTGGTTGTTATATTTGGGTGCACATATCATTATGGTCTTCTTGGGACCATTTTACCCTTATCAATATTTATGAGCATCGACAACCATTTGACCTATTTTTGTACACTGAGATGGCAGCAAGGAGAGAACACAGAACTTAAAACACAAATGATGTGGAGATGAAATATAAAGGGCTTAATGCCCAACCCATCCCCTGGCCGGCTGGCCCTCAAAACAGTGTTGGGCCCAAGCCCATTTATGTTTACCACAAATTTATGACATTTTCGAAAATTCTCTTCAACCACTCCAATGAATGATGTACTTTATCTATTAAAATACCTTATCAAAACTCCATTTTTTCTCTTTCATCTCACAATTTTATACTACATCAACTTCTTTATATATATTTTTACATTATTTTAATATTATATTCATAATTATTATTTAATAGTTAAAGTTAAAGAATAAAATTAAAAAAAGAAAAAAAAAATACAAAATTAGCTAATGGGAGAGAGAAAGTAATAAAAGATAAAAAAAAATTATTAAAAAATGTTTACATATTGATTGAAGCTTAGTTATATTTAGTGTAAAAATTATTGGTTCTAGTGCAAATGTATTATACATAAACATATAAAAGGACCGACGGAGGGTATATTAAGCCTTTTAACAATTTTTTTTTTACATTTAGATTATATTTCAGCATTTATTGGGAGTGCTCTTGTAAGTTGAAGATATATTTTTTAATCATATGTTGTAGTCTGGATTCTAGATAATTGTCAATAATTTTTGATAGTGTATGAAAATGTCAGTGTCTAGAATTTTTTTATTTTTTTTGCAAAAAAATTATTAAAACAAAACTATTATATATGAAAAGAAGACTATTTTTCTAAACACCCTTATATATTTTGAATGTAGTATTTGTCCTTGTAAATTTATTTGTATACTAGATATTATGTTCTTAAAAATGCTATTTTTAATCTCCAACTTTGTTATTCCGTTCTATCATGTACCTTATCTCCGTTTTTTTAAGTCAAACATTAGAATTTTATAATCATGTTCTTGGATTGTATTTACTAAAATTAAATTTGTATAAATAGAATTCAAAGATTTAAAATGGTATATTTTATTGATTTTAATTAAAGATAATTAGGTAATAATTTTTTTTGAGAAAACAAATTTTCCTTATATTAACTTGTAGTGTACATATAATTATTTTTAACGAATCCAATTATAATTATAAATAATAATAATAAAAAAGGAAATCATCCCCTGCAATTTCTCATTTGATTTTTGGTGTTTGAGTCATGACAGGTAAATCAAGTTCCACTATCTCTTATAATAATTGCTTCAATTATTAGCACAATTCTAATATAATGATATTCTTATTCTGATTTTGTTTAAATGTTATTTTTAGTCGCTTTATCAAGATCATATATTTTTACAGCCAAAATTCCCTATATATATGTGTGTATATACAGCTATCATATATCATTTAAATGAATGAGTAGTGGATTTAATTCACTGACAAAATATTAAAAACCTAAATAACGTATGCAAAGGTGAGAACAAGATTTCGCCAAAGTTTTTTTGTTCAACTTTTAATGACATGTTAATGTAAGAACAATATGATATGCCTTTTGGTCAATCTCACCTAATTATATATTAATATGGAACGAGGAAATTACACTAAATATGATATTTTTTTATAAATTTTAAAAAATATAGTAGTTTTTTTTAAAGTTTTTTATGACATTTTTTTGTTTACATTTTTATGGGAGTTTTTTTCTCATATATTTGTAAAACTTTATTTGTATACTATATATACAACAAAAGTAAAGAAATTACCGTAATAAGACCAATAAAACTAATTACAAAAATATATACAATCTATACCATTTTAATGTAAATAATTATGAAAATGCAATCTCTAAAATTCAGACACTTTCCTTATATGTATTAGTTTCAAAATTTGTATCTTCCCATAAATAAAATAAAAACAATAAAACCGTAATATTAAATATAAATGATATGATATAAATAAATATACACAAATAATATCATACAATTAATAACTGATTTACACAAACAAAAAAGGAAATATGTAATCACTATTATCACGTCTCATTTTCAAAGAATAAGGATATATATCTTCAAAGTAATCTCTTTATTATATAAGGAAACAAAATAAATGCACCTGGACATAAAAATACACAAAACAAATCTGTAAAATCAGATATAAATGAAGATATTTATTAATTAATATTTGATATGAATAAATATACAAATTTAATATCATATAACTAATGACAGATTTATACAACAAAAAATTGGAAAATCAGTATTATCAGGCGCCATTTTCAAAAATTTTAGACATATATATTCACAAATCTGCATTTGTTCACAATTTCAAGAGAAAACAAAAGAAAAATTTTTGGTTGAAAGAAAAATAAATATGTTTATAATTTCATATAGGAATTAGGGGTATTGATCTAGAGCACACTTCTTATACAAAAGATGCAATATCTACTTTTGAAGCTGCTATTTTGATACACCATTTTATCCGGTAAGGTAAGCTTTTGGAATGATTTATATGTCAATATTGTTTTAAAGTATATATATATATATATAGAATATATATATATATATGTTTGACTTGACATTGTGATTTGCATAACATATGTTTAAGTAATTTTATATTATAATCAAATAAGGTTAAGAATGAAAAGTTTCAGTAATAATAGGAACATTCCGCATATAGATATAATTATCAATTTCACTAGTTCAAAAATAAAATATAATCGGTTTATTTTGTAAGGAGTGGACATGAACAAATAATTATGTTATGATCCATTGTTAGGAATAATACGAATAACTTAAAAAATGATATAAACAAAACACAAAAATAAATAAACTATGATGAGGAAGGAAAAAAACAATGATATTGTAAATCTAAACATAAAAATTTGACACTAAAAAGGACTATATGAATAAATAATTATCACTCACATTTACTTTTATAAAACTATAACCTAATAGTGTTATGTTTTTTTTTTAATTATTATTTTAGATATGTTTTTTTTTTTAAATATTGAATGAAATTAAAACACATCTGTGTAACTCAGAACCTTTTGTTTATTTTCTATGACATGGTGAAAAAAAATGATAACAGTAAGAAATTCAAAGGTTATTATCTAGCATATATGTTACTGTTTATTTTTTAAAAACATTATATATAATTATGAGAACGGAATATAAAAGTCATAAAAAGAAAAAAAAAACAATGTCATTGTAAATGTTAAAAAAAAATTATTTTATATGAAGGGAAAGTTAGAAATTTTTTTTATAAACATTTATAAAATTTATTTTGTATGTTACTATAAACATTTATAAACTGCTATTGTTATGTATTCCAATTTATCTATTTATTACGTAAAATTAGTATAAAAATGAATATGTAAGATTATAACACATATTTGAACGTTAAATAGATTTGTTCATTTTTTTTAAATCGTGTGAAAAAAAAATGTTTATTATCTAAAATTTGACTTACTGTTTAATTTATGAAAACAGGTCACACCAATATGACAACTGTGTACATTTACTACAATGGTATTTGGGAAAATCGGTGTACTTATAAAGATTTTGAGGTAACTGGGATCTTACTTCCTAGTGACTGTACTTTTCTTCAATTGAGTACAATGATCACTAAAAAAATGAAGGTACAAAGTAAAAACATAGCTGTAGAAATTAAGTTCCAACCAAATCCATCATTACCACCGATGGTAATAGATGATGACGACACGGTAAAGTTTTTCATGGAACTACATAAGAAACATTCTGATGAAACAGTATACCCTTTGCTGGTAATTTTTGACAATACCCAAGTACAAAACACACAAAGCGTGGGGGAATATTCAAGACAAAACAATCAGGTAAAATCTTTTTTTACCCAAAAGAAATCCAAAAAATAAACATTACAACACTTTCCAATATAAATTGAGAATGTTATCAAATATTTAACAAAAATGTTTTTATTTTGATAAATCAGGATAGCATGGGGGGATATCTTATACAGGAACCACACTGGAATGGGGTAGCACATGATCTAGCCATATCAATAATAAACAATGAAGAACAAATAGTGGCTGCAGATGATAATGATGATGATCCATTCTTGTATGGGGATCGGGAGATTAAGAACATAAAAAATGGGCATGTCTTCCAAGACAAACAAAGTATGATATCAGCAATGAGTTTGTGGTCCATACGATCAAATTACCAACACAGAGTTAAAAGGGCATCAAATAGAGATTATGTGCTCGTGTGTTTGGATGATCTTTATTACATCATAATGAGATGTGTAGACTAACCTCCCACCTGGTCTATTCTCGGGTCTGAAAAAAAATTCCCAATCCTGTAAAAAATTATACAAATTAACATAAAGGAAAAAACAACATTTCAGCAACCAAGGGATAGTAAAAATAAATATTTTATGATGTAAAACAGGTTGATATGAACAAAAATATAACACACCAAAAATAAAACTAAATAAAAAACCTAATATAAAAAAATAAACAAAATTTTTATAATATGAAAAAATAAACAAGTGCAAACAAATGAGAAAAATAAACAAGTGTAAACGAATAAAAAGATAAACAAAAATATAAAAATTCCGAAAACAAATGAAACAACAAAAAATTGCAAAAAACTAATAAATAAAAACTATCTGTTAGAAATACACCAAAATAATGCCTACATTAAAACACTCTAACTTTCTATTATGATAAAAATCTTAACTAAAAGAAAACAAATATTTAGTTGTTCAAGGACCCAAAAAAATATACAGAAAAAAAATCTACCAAAGAAAAAACAAACCTTTATCAATGGGGATTCGGGGATTGAGTCGGAGTCAGAAACAGAGTCTTGAACAAGCAAAGCTTCATCAACAATTTTCAACTTCTTGTTAGTTCTCGGTTTAACAGAGGGGGGTGATCTAGTTTTCATCTTCTTCAAAGTTGCATGCATCTTCACACTCGGTGGGGAATCTCTGTCATCATCGGACTCGTCGGTTTCAAAGTCATCATCGATCGGACCATCATTCTCCGGCGACTCAGTGGATAGATTGTCTCCGGCACTCCGAGTTGAGACCATGGCAATGGATGATGAAAAATCAAAAATGGGTTTGGGAGTAAGGGTTCACGATAAGGAAAGGAAATAGAATGAAATATGGGGATTTATTATTGAAATGGGAAAAAAAGTGATTTCTGGGTATAGGAAGTGGCAGAAGGAGAAAACTGGGTTTGGGGCTAAAATATCACGGTAAGGAAGATAAAGATAATGAATTTTGGGGTTTTTTATTTTGAAATGGGAAAAGTGTTTTATTGGGTAAACAAAATGGCAGATATTTTTTAAAAGTTGTTCAGAATTTTTAATGAATAAAAACAAAAAGAGAATCAAGTTTTAAAAGGAAAATAATAAATATATTAACATATATCACGGAAAGTAATAACTAATACAAAATCATTAAAAGAAAAAAAATATATACAATCATGGTAATTAAAAACAAAAATCGGTTAGGATTTGTATATAAATATGAAAATATGTTGGATGGTATTAATATAGTAAATAAAAAAGATATTGTAATGAATTGTGTAAATATCCCTTTATTTTTTATACTTTTTTAGTACCTATTTTTTATTATTTTGAGATTATTTTTATAATTTTAATCTATTTGTGTTAATTTTTATCATTTATATTTAATAAAATATTTTTTTACATTATTCTTTGAAAGAAAAAACTGAAACATTTATTACCATACTTTTTATTCTCATTTCTTATTCTTTTCTTTCATTTTTTATCTTCTTTAATCAACATTTTATCCACAGTAACTGGTTACCACTATCAAAACAATTTTGATTTTTTGTGTGATAATAATCGTATGCCACTGTCCATTTTTTTTTAATGATGTATGGTAACTGGTTACAACTATAAAAATCAATTTTAATAATTAAGAGGTGTTGTAGTAACTGATTACAACTATAAAAATAATTTTTATTTTTTTAAGTAATGTACCATTATCAAAATATCAACTGAATTGTAATTGGTTACTTAGTGAGATTTGGAAGAAAAAAAATTTGATATGAAAAAAATAAACTAAATTGATCTTGAAGGTAACTGGTTATAACTAGGTATGAAAAAAATGAAAAAAAAATACAGAGACAGTTGCAATGGTAAACGATTACTTAGCCAGACTTGGAAAAAAATAAGATTCAAACAAAAAATTTAAACTAATCATAATCGTAACTGGTTACAGTGAGGTTTGAAAAAAAAATCAAATCTAAAAAAAAGAACCAATTGCTATGGTACCTGGTTACTTAGTGAGGTGTGAAAACAAAATAAAATCTAAACAAAAGAATCTAAATTAATCGTTATTGTAACTGGTTAAACCTAGGTCTAAAAAAAAATCAGATATGAATAAAATGAATCAGGCGTCATGGTACTTAGTTACTTAAACAGATTTGGAAAAAAAAATCAAGAAAAATCAAATATGAAGTTCAAAATAAGATGTAAAAAAGAAGAAGAAGAATAAAACTAGATTTGAAGAAGAAAAAGAAGAAAAAACAGAGCTAATCTCCAATGGGTTTCTATTCAAATAGAGGTAAATTCCAAATAAAGCATTCCACCAGTAGAGAAATAATGTATTAATATTCTTCTTGGAGACTAGCAATAAGTATCCCGTTAGTGTCACTTAGTACCACCACAATTTCCAGCCATTACAATCATAACCATTGGTGCAGCTTGTCAGCACCATACATTCACCGACGTTAAACTACAGAACCACTACCACAGGCATAAACCTTACAATATTGTAATACCACAGTTACGTACTTACACCTGTTATTCATTGATTTTTTTCCTCTCCTGCATTGCAACAGTGTCAGAATTACCACATCCACAATGATGTTGCATGTCTGTGGCACTTGCCAACGTTTGGCTACTAAACCTATATCTAATTGACCTAAACATCATAGAGAAAAACCTTTTGACAACTTTTGTCATTTTCCAACCAAAAAAACTAATCAGCTAACCTAAGCTTTCATATGTTAAAAGTACCGTAAAATTTCAACTACCTAGCTTCTTATATTACCCTAGTCTAAACCAAAGAATAGCAGTCAACTTTCCTTGAGTATATTTCTTAAATCAAATCAAATATAAAGTCAACTGTCATGGTACCTGGTTACTTAAACAGATTTGGAAAAAAAAACTTAGAAAAATCAAATATGAAGTTCAAAATCAAATGTGAAAAAGAAGAAGAATAAAACTAGATTGGAAGAAGAAGAAGAAGAAGAAGAAGAACCAGGTCGTCATCGTCGTCGTCGTTGGAGGCAGCGACGGAGGTGGTATCGCCGGAAGATATCTGAGATGGATAGTGAATGGGAGAGGAGAAAGAAAGAAATGAGAAGAGAGATAGAGAGATCGTGAGGGAGAGAAAAGAAAATAAGAGAGAGTTGTCTAATTAAGTTTATGGTAATTTATTTTTTATATTTTATGAAATTACCATATTATTAACTTTTTTTTTCCAAAACTTACCATATTTTGTATAACTATTTTTTTTCCATAAATTTAGAAACTATATATATTTTTCCTATATGTAAACTACCCATATGGAATTAACCCTACTTAGAGTAAATTTTAATGAGACTCAACTATGGCATTCATTGGATAGTTAAGTGTTTTGATTTGGCAGAAATGTACCCAAATAGTTAATAATATTTTCTACTATTTTTAAGTTCGTGTTTTAAATTATGGTAAATACTATTTTAGACTCTGTATTTTGCAAAAATTATCGATCAGATTTTTTGATTTGTTAAATAACAAATCATACCATGTATTTTACAAAATGTAACAAAATAGTACTTTATTCGCAATTTTGGTCAAAAAAATTTCAAATATATCATTTCATTCTCAGCTCATCGAGTACTTGATTCTGTGAACCCATCACATCACTAACGGTCTAATAATTAATCTTATAATTGAATTTTTTTTTACCAAAATTAAGTATAAAGTACTATTTTATTCAATTTTACAAAACACAAAATCCAAATTAACATTTAACAAAACACAATAGCTGATTGATAACTTTTGCAAAAGTCCAAAATGTTATTTACCCTATAAATTATGCTATATTTTGATACTTTCTATTAAGTTTGTTTCCCATACCACTCTTAAGATTTTCTTACATGATGCAGCATGCTTATATATACAGCTTAATTTGTTACATTTAAAATAAATAAAATCTTTTCAATTACCAAATAAGTAAATTCCATCAAACTCATCTAATGCCATTCATTAAATAAGAAAACAAACTTGAAAAGAAAGAAGCATAATCTAAAACTTGTTCATGAAAATACTTGGAGCCAGCCTTAACTAATTAGTACACCAAGACAGAACACCAAAAGATTCGCATAAACACAATCTAACCAGCTTTCAACAGTTGAAACAAAATATAGACGATTTTTACCAGTCTCCAAGATTAACTAAAAGGAATGGACAGGACTTTTAAACTCTGCATTATATAAAAAATAGCTTCATTGATCATGGTGGTATTTTTAAGAGCTCTCCATTATAGCATTAATAGCTTCATTGATCATGTCGGCTTCTCCAATCCACTTGCTCACTTGGGAAGCTTCATGAGCACTTGCAGACATAAGCGATGATCGTTTCTCTTCAATTATCTTCAGCTCCTCATCAATTTTAGCCTTTTTATCAGTATGCAAAGCTATTTGAGCTTTCACTTCTTCCAACTCAACTTTCTTCCTTCTCCACTCATTCAGATTATTCTTTACTATCTTCACATCAAATCCCATCTTCTCCATTTCAGTCAATTGTGTGAGTACGAAATCAACATCAGCCATACTACCATCTTCTCCTAAATTGAAGATCTTCTCAATCAAAAAGGCAAACTTAACCATATAACTCAAAGCTAATGCTTCACGTTCAATTTCATCGCCTTCCTCTTTCAACAAAGGATGAAAATGAGGCTTCTGTGGCAGTTTTTGGAAGACTTCCAATGATTCCACTAATTTCCAAACTTTTGATCTTTTCACAAAAGGAGTGTTTCTTTCCTCATTGTTATCTGTGACCAAACCAATTTCATGTCACATAAAGTTCTAGCAAACTGATAATTCCAGTATAAAGACCATGATTGTACCTTGAGAGTTTGCAGCTTGTAATTCAGAGTGTTCTCCCCTCTTCTCTATTATACCGTTTGGATTTTGATCACCCTCCTAAATTAGCAGAAAAGATGTTATTAATCAGTCCCAAGTAGAGGCCAGTCTCTGCTATTGTGAAACAGATTAAGATTTACCTCAAAAGATAGCAGAACAGAAATGTCATACTCATCACCATGAGGCTCCACGAACACGTTTGAATTTTCAGCTTCTTGTACATTGCCATTTACTTTCGGCGAATTGGCCCCATCAACTGCAAAACCATAGGGAAACAACTTCATTATTTTTATATATAATACAATGTATTGAAATAACATGAACAAGACAAGTTAGAGACCATTCGTAGCAGTAGCTGAGGGTTGTTGCAGCTCTTTCATTTGAGCATCATCCTTGTTGGTTGAACAAGGTGTTTGTTTTTCAGTCACATTGAGTTCAGAACCAGAGCTTTCATCTAAGGTAGGTGGTGAATCAATGTTTGTGGCTGTATCACATACTTGGTGAGTTTGAAGTTGTTGAGTGGGTGGGGTTACAACCTCCTAAAAAGAAAGAAGAACACCATTAAATTTAATAAACTTGAATTGGTACATATATACAAGCCTTGAAAAAAACCAGAGAACAACAACATAAGCTAAAGACATACCCCTGAATTGGTAATCCATTGTCCATCAACCCATTCCAAGTGTAACCGCAGTTTAGAGTGATTGAATACCACCTCATTCCTCTCCCTCATAGTACCAAAATTAACAGCGTACCTTCTTTGTATAAGAACTTTAGTGATTGATCCAACTGACCAACCCAAATCACAGAAAGCATCAACCCTATCCATCAACTGAAAATCTTTGTCACTACTCAATTGAGGAGGCTCAGGTCTAAACATCTCTAGTTGTACAGTAATTTTCTCAGCTTTATCCTTCTTACACCTCACTACAACAGAATCTGTACCCTTTTCCCCAATCACAGTAGCTGGGATCCATGTAACCCCCGTATTATTGGTCTTATGATGCACTTCTACTGGTGTTCCTGGTTTGAATTTTGAGTATTGTATTTCCTGCAAGCACTCATTTTTTTCAAAGAAAAAAAAAACATAATTATCACAATGATACTTACCTTAAACCCTTGAGCAACTAGAAACAAATATGATAGCACATAAAGCTAGCATTTTTTTACTATAGTATGCATGTTTTACTATAAACTCATCATACTAAGTAGTAGTATCTATAAAAAATACAACTAAGAGAAAAGGGAAAAAATGATACTATAAACGCTTTCATATTCAGATGAATAATAATAATAATAATTCAAAAAAGTCCCATAAAGCTAGCTTCTTTAAAACAGGTCAAGAAGAAACAAAATGATAATTACTTAAACGTCTTGAACAAGTTGAAACAAATAAAAATAGTACCTTTATATACAAATAAAAAAATCACATAAAGCTAGGATCTTTACACTAAAATATGCATGTTTTTCTATAAACTCATCATAGCAATAAAAAAAATACAAAACCCATGTCTAAATAGCAGTGATCGATCAAGAAACAAAGAAAAAGAAAACCCTAGAATCCAAGCCAGAGAGAAGAAATTAGTGTTCAGTACCTGCTTTTGTGACGGACTCCATTTTTCTTCCACCCAATCCCAGTGAGGTCGGAGCTGTGAGAGGTGGAAGTCCTTCAGATCAGGAGAGTCCTTGAAGAAAACAGTGCAGTTGTCGTCATCGACGCGGAGGAGGACACCAGTCCACCAGACGCCGTCGTTTAAGGCATCAACGACGTCGTTTGGCTCAAATGGCTTATCAAGTTCCGGCTCTGTGTGGGAAGGTGGCGCCGGCCTGATAAAAGCACGGTCGAGCTTTTCAACGAGGCGTCTCTTTTTGGCGGCGTCGGTAAAGATGCTTTGATATTTTACGACGACGATGGAGCCTTGTTCGTCGTTTTTGTTACGCTTCCTCTTCTTTGGTGAGTGAGAACGAGGAGTAACAATGGTGGCCGGATACCAGGCGTTCTTGAAGCCTTGGCCAGTTCTCCGAACCTCAACCCTAGTATCTTTTCTTGAAGAATCAACCATTTTCTTACTGTGTTTTTGAACTTCAAGCCTGAAATACTTTAACTTGTGGAAGAAGAAGAAGAGTTTTGACGAATGAAGAGACTGAACTGAACAGTCAGTCAGTCTCAGTCGGAGTATTATTATTAATAGTTTTCTTTTTCAAGAAAATATTACATTAATAAATAGTATTATATATAAGAGTAAAGTAATAATATGTTTGCTATTATTATATTAAGCGTAAAATATACACAAAAATATTATAGAATGTAAATGTATCACTATTTTTTTAAATAGTAGATTTTAATTTTAATAAATAAGATTAATTAAGCTAAATTGATACATTATACACAAATATATACTCAAATATTATACACAATAATATAGTAATTTAGCATACTCAATTACATTTATACCCAAATATTATATACAGTGATGTGACAATTTAGTCTAATCAAATACATTTATTAAAATTGAGATTCCCTATTTTAAAAAACAGTGTCACATCACTATGTATAATATTTAAGTGCACATATCATTACTCTATACATAAACCCATTTTTAAAATCCCTAAATTTTATTTTGTATCATTTTGATTACAAAATTTGTTAAATATGTATTATATATCATTTTAGTTAGAAAATTATTTAAAAAATTATTAGTAGAAAATGATTTATGGCAAGCAAAAAATAATTTATAATTCAGTTAATTTTTTTTAATTAATTTGATCATAAATGTATTTTGTAAATTATTTTATAACTGAAAGGAGTTATGTGGTGCACATTTAGTTTCTATATATATCAGCCACGTGGATACCACATGACCAGAGCTACTGTCGTCAGGTCCTACCTCTTTAGCTCGAGGTAACCAAATGTTCACCAAGAGTTTAAGAGTCGAGTCAGGAAAATAAAGACCGCAGGTCAAGAAGACATCCAGCTCGAAGACACGAGCTGGAGTTGGAAGCCGTGACTCTTTATAAAGTCAACCACGCAATGTAAACGTGCACATATCAGACATCACGTGTCTGATATATCCCTGAATTCTCAGACACGCAGCATGAACGTGCGTATTCAGGCACCCACGACTAGGTTGGGCCGTGCGGCCCATTATCCCCCTTACCTGTTGACTAGACCACACTTCATTTGTCAGGTTTTAGGAATTAATCATGAATGTCACAGAAGTGACATGATGGGTAAGAAGGTCACGGGATGACCCCCCTTGCCAACTCCCAGGTGCCCTCTCCTGTAAATATGGAGACCTTGGGAGTTGCAAAGGGTTGGATTCTTTTATGTAACAAAATACTCTGTAAAAAATACCAGAAATATAGCAATAATATTGGCTGGTGGAGTAGAAGGATTTTAACCTTTGAACCACCTAAAAACGTAGTTATGTCATCAATCCATTTTAAGATCATTCATCTGTTTTGGTTCATTATTAAGCACTAATCTCTTTCTCTTATTTTCTTAATTACCTGTTGGCGAAGAACCGCGTCAACAGTTTGGTGCTTTCATTGAGAGCTAGTTAGATTGGTGCTATCGCAAACATCCAACTATGGTGACCACTCGATCAAGACACGGTAACGAGGCGGAACAACATGATGGGCAGGAGGCTCGTCATGCCGCCATCTCTGGTGAGCAAAACCTTGAAGTTCAGCAGCGGCCGGGCAAGCAGCCAATAGGCCAGGATGACACTGGAAGTTCGGTGTCACGGGCCGGCTATTTGGGGATTCCAACTAGACGGAACGTGCGGCACTTGCAGACTCTTCAAGCTAGCAAGTCAGCCTACAACACACACCTACAGGCAAACAAACTCAGCGGTTAGCCACATACACATCTCGGACATGCAACGGGCAATAACGAAGTATGAGCAAGCACAAAGCAAGTCATTCCTAGGAACGTCCACACAACACAAAGCACACAACAAGGCAAGTGGCACACAAAGGCCCAACGAAGGTAACAAACAAGTAACACATAAGCAACAAGGAAGTACACAGGGGCAAGTATGGATAAATGTTATTTCATTAGTATATAGCCTTGATAGGGCAAGGGAGTACACAGCTTTGGCCCCTATCTGCTGATGGCCATGGTGCTTCCCTAAGTCACCAGGTCACCTCCCCCTAAGGAGCCTTCTAGGGAAATAAAGTCTTCCCAGGAACATATATGATTTTTGTCTGGGAGACATATGCAATATTACAAAACTGCCACTACCCTATCCCATGAGGTTGCTTGGTGCAAGACTTGACTAATGATCAAGCACCAAGGCATGCTCATTACAAAATGGCCCCATGTGGGTGTGCCAAAGGGGCAGCACGCCATACTCTCCCCCACTTAATCTTTCGGCGCCCTCGACGAAGTAGCTTGTAGATCTTCAATCTTCTGCGTGAGCTTCTTCAAGTCTTCCGCCCTTTCCCAGCTGATTTCGTCATCAGCGAGCCCCTTCCATTTTACCAGATATTCCTTATGCTTTTTACGGTCAGTGGTGACCGTTCTTTCCGCCAGGATTTCTTCAGGTTGACGCTTGCTCCTTGGCTGAACACTGACTCCTCCTCTGGTTGACTGGTTGCGCTCTGGATTGGCTGGGTCTTCATGATACGGCTTCAAGTTGCTGACGTGAAGGACCGGGTGTATCTTCATCCAAGCGGGTAGGTCGACTTTGTATGAAGTTAGGCCAACTTTTGAGATGACTGAGACTGGACCCTCGTACTTGCGGACGAGTCTGATGTCTTTGTCCCCTCGGAATCTCAACTGTTCGGGCCGCAGCTTGATTAACACTAAGTCACCTGCTTTGAACTCCAGTGGTCTGCGCTTCTGATCTGCCCACTTCTTCATTCTTCTTGAGGCTTTCTCTAGATAAGCTCGGGCAATCTCTGTTGTCTTCTTCCAGTCTTTGGTGAAGTGAAAGGCTCGCGGGTTCCGACCGCGATATTTGTCCACTGTGTGGGGTAACAGTGGTTGCTGTCCATTAACAACTTCAAAAGGGTTCTTATTCGACGAAGAACTCTTTTGAGAGTTGAAACAAAATTGAGCTACATCGAGTAGTTGCGGCCAATTCTTCTGATTGGCATTGACAAAGTGGCGCAAGTACTCTTCCAACATCCCGTTGAATCTTTCTGTCTGCCCATCTGTCTGCGGATGGTAGCTCGAGGAAATATTCAGTTGTGACCCCAAGAGATTGAATAATTCGGACCAAAACGTCCCCGTGAATCTTCCATCTCGGTCACTGACTATGTTCTGGGGCACTCCCCAATATTTGACAATATGTTTGAAAAATTGTCTGGCTGTCTCTTCTGCCGAACAGTACTTCGACACTGGGATGAATGTTGCATACTTCGAGAATCTATCCACGACCACCAAGATCGCACTTAAATCTCCTGTCTTCGGAAGACTGGTGATAAAGTCAAGCGACACGCTCTCCCACGGTCGGCTTGGGACTCGCAAGGGCTCCAACAACCCAGGTGTCTTGTTCCTATCGACCTTGTCTTGCTGGCAGACCAGACATGTCTTGGTGTACTCCACTACATCGTCCCGCATTTGTGGCCAGTAGTAGCCCTGCTTCAAGAGGGCATGGGTTCTCTGCCACCCTGGATGACCTGCCCACAGAGTGTCATGACACTCGCTTAGTAATGTCCTTCGCAAATCTCCAGCTTTTGGAACATACAAGCGTCCCCCTTTAGCCCACAGAAGGTCATCCTCCACCCAGAACTGGCGAGTCTTGCCTTCTTTTACGAGCTTCAGGATGGTCCTGACAACTGGGTCTTTTTCTAGGTTTTCTTTAATGCGTTCCTTGAGTGGAGTGTTCACCACGCTAGCCGATAAACTAGCCATGATCTTTAGAGTCGCCAACTCCGCTTTACGACTCAAGGCGTCAGCTGCCTGGTTCAAGCGTCCTGCCCTGTGCTCAAAACGGAAGTCGAATTCCGCCACAAACTCCTGCCATCGAGCCTGCTTAGGGGTCAGCTTCGGCTGAGTAAGGAAATGACTCACAGCTGCATTATCCGTCTTCACCACGAACTTTGACCCCAGCAAGTAATGCCTCCACACTCGCAAGCAATGTATAACTGCGAGGAGCTCCTTCTCCTGGGCAGTATACCTCCTCTCAGCTTCAGACAGCTTGCGACTTTCGTATGCGACTGGGTGGTCCTCTTGTACTAGTACCCCTCCCAGAGCATAATCCGATGCATCTGTCTGTACTTCGAAGGGCTTGCTAATAGTTGGCAAGGCAAGAACAGGATCCTTCATCATGGCTTCTTTCAAACTTCTGAACGCTTCAGCACACTTGTCAGTCCACGCCCAAATCACACCCTTTTTCAGAAGCTCGGTCAAAGGTGTCGCCCTTCTTGAGTAGCCGTCCACAAATCTTCTATAGTAGTTAGCTAGGCCCAAGAAGGAGCGGAGTTCTTTCACGTTTGTGGGGGCTTTCCATTCCTGGATTGCCCTCACTTTCTCCAGATCCATACGAATACGGCCACGTTCCACCACGTGGCCTAAGAACTTGATGCTCTCCTGTGCAAACGAGCATTTCTCTCGCTTCACATATAGCTGGTTCTCTCTCAACTTCTGAAACACTTGAGCCAAGTGTTCTTGATGCTCTTCTATCGTGGCACTATAAACCACGATGTCATCCAAGTACACCACCACGAACTTATCTAGATACTCGTGGAATACTTGGTTCATTAGTGTACAGAAGGTAGCAGGTGCATTTGTCAACCCAAACGGCATTACTCGAAACTCAAATGCTCCGTATCGAGTAACACACGTAGTCTTTGGTTCATCCCCATCTGCAATCCTCACCTGATAATAGCCCGATCTCAAGTCCAACTTTGTGAAGTATTTAGCTCCACTTAGCTGGTCGAACAAATCAGCGATTAGAGGAATGGGGTATGTGTTGCGAACTGTCACCTTATTGAGAGCCCTATAGTCGATGCACAGTCTCAAGCTCCCATCGTGCTTCTTCTGGAATAGCACCGGTGCGCCATATGGCGCCTTCGACGGTCTGATGAAGCCTGCCTCCAATAGCTCTTTTAATTGCTTCCTCAATTCTTCTAGCTCAGGGGGTGCCATTCTGTATGGCGCTTTTGTTGGAGGTTTCGCTCCAGGCACCAGTTCTATCTGGTGATCAATCCCCCTCTTTGGTGGCAAGGCTTTGGGGAGTTTATCTGGCATCACATCCCCATACACCTTCAAGACCCTCGTAATTTCTAGTGGAACAATTTCTTCCACTACTTCTTCGAACACGGTGGGCACAGCTACATAAGTCGGCTCCTGCTTCCTCACACCCTTCTTGAACTGTAAAGCTGATAGAAGCTTCACAGCAGGGGGTGGCTTCACCTTTGCAGGTACCATTGAAGGAGTCTCTCCCATTATGAGTAAGCTTCCAGTGGCAGGAATTGGAATGGCACCTTTCTCGGTTAGAAAGTCCATTCCCAAAACTACATCGAAGTCGTCCATATGGACGACCACCAAATCAGTCTGCCCTTCCCACGTGTCGATCTTCACGTTTACCCCTTTAGCCACGCCAGATGTGGCCAAGGCTTTGGAGTTGACCGCCTTCATGCGGCCTGCATCTTTCTCCAGCTTTAGTCCCAGTCGCTTGGCTTCGAGTTCAGAGATGAAGTTGTGGGTGGCGCCAGTATCAATCATCACGCTTTTGGCAGGCTTGCCATTGATAGCGGCATCCACGAACATTAGCCCTTTCCCCAGGGTCTTCTTCCCTTTCTCGCCATGCTTCTTGAGAGCGTTCAACAGGCGGACAGCGCCCATGTGCGCGTACTCTTCTTCTTCTTCCTCTTCTCCTTCACCTTGTTGTTCTTGGCCAATGAGGGCATTTATCTGGCCCCGGAATTTGCATACTGCCGACTTGTGTGAGCCTTTGCAAATCCAACAAGCTAGCGGCTTCTTCCCTACAGCAGCATCTGTCCCACTGGAAGAATTGGACTCAGCTGTCCTCTTCTCTCCCCCACTCTTGCCCTGCCAGGACTTCCCAAACTTCTTACTCCCGACGCTACTTGAGCTGGCTGGAGGGGTAGCCTTTTTCGGCAGGCTACTCTCCGGAGTGTAGTCTGTTAAGCGTTCGGCAGCAGCTTGAGCGGTGGCTAGATCAGTCACCCGCTGTCTTTGAAGTTCTTGCTTGGCCCACGGTTTCAGTCCCTCGAGGAAGCAGAAGAGCCTGTCCACTTCGGACATGTCTTTAATATCGAGCATCAGTCCTGAAAATCTCTTTACATACTCTCGGACTGTCCCGACTTGTTTAAGCTCTCGTAACTGGCGACGAGCTATGTAAGCTACATTTTCTGGCAGAAACTGCGTCTTTAATTCCCTCTTCAGGTCCGCCCAAGATGTGATGGTACACCTGCCATTCTCTATATCATCATATTTGGTCCTCCACCACACTTTGGCATCCCCCGACAAATACATGGTAGCCATGGCGACCTTTCCATCTTCCGAATCGGCCCGCACAACTCTAAAGTAATGTTCCATGTCAAAGAGGAAATTCTCCAAATCCTTTGCATCTCTGGCCCCATTATAGGGCCTCGGCTCGGGTACTTTGGCTCGGCCATATTCCATACCCATCGGCCCTGTTGCAGGGGCATTCCCAACCGCTCGCATGGTCAGGTTTACCTTGGCAGTAAGCTCAGCCATTTCTTCTCTGAGCACACCGACTGCCTCCCTGCAATCTTCCGTTGTGTCATTTATTGAAACTTCTTGTTCCTTTAGCATGCGCTCCACTGCCGCGATGCGCTCTTCCCACCTCGGGGAAACAGAAGTACTTGTTGGAGTGTTTCTTTTCTCCAACGCGATAATTCTGGATAGAAGAACATCATTCTCCTTCTCCAACGCAGCTATGCGATTGTATGCATCAGACGAACCCGAGTCCTGACTTGCAAAGGAAAGATCCCTGACCCTCTCGTCCAGGCCATCCAGTTCCCCAACTCGCTTCTCAAGAGCTTCGATCCTCTGAGTGTGGTTCACCATAGTGTGTTTTTGCCAAGCGCTTTCTAACTTGGCTCTGATACCAACTGTCACGGGCCGGCTATTTGGGGATTCCAACTAGACGGAACGTGCGGCACTTGCAGACTCTTCAAGCTAGCAAGTCAGCCTACAACACACACCTACAGGCAAACAAACTCAGCGGTTAGCCACATACACATCTCGGACATGCAACGGGCAATAACGAAGTATGAGCAAGCACAAAGCAAGTCATTCCTAGGAACGTCCACACAACACAAAGCACACAACAAGGCAAGTGGCACACAAAGGCCCAACGAAGGTAACAAACAAGTAACACATAAGCAACAAGGAAGTACACAGGGGCAAGTATGGATAAATGTTATTTCATTAGTATATAGCCTTGATAGGGCAAGGGAGTACACAGCTTTGGCCCCTATCTGCTGATGGCCATGGTGCTTCCCTAAGTCACCAGGTCACCTCCCCCTAAGGAGCCTTCTAGGGAAATAAAGTCTTCCCAGGAACATATATGATTTTTGTCTGGGAGACATATGCAATATTACAAAACTGCCACTACCCTATCCCATGAGGTTGCTTGGTGCAAGACTTGACTAATGATCAAGCACCAAGGCATGCTCATTACAAAATGGCCCCATGTGGGTGTGCCAAAGGGGCAGCACGCCACATTCGGCACCCCGACCACCTAATCCGAACCCGGATTTCTACACATCGGTAGAAATGGAGAATGATTAACGTCGGAAAGAGGCAAGGTGAGACTCGTAAGTCCCGCTGGGGTAATCGGTCCAGGCCTAGCCGCTCGGTTAGACCTCCGACGTCCAACTCTACTCCCTCATCGCACCGCCGAGAGGCAAACTTCGAAGAAATACCCAGAGCCGAACAACAGTATAGCCGCTCGGTCCGAACTTCAACTCCCAGCTCACTGCCAGCCTCGAGCACGCCAAGGAGGGCTCGAGGGAATTCTAGAAGGAGATCCAGGGAGGGCTCACAGCACCAGCCCGTCCCGGTCAGCTGTCCTGCGCCTCGTCCAGATCGCCAGGTGCAAGGCCCGCAAGTTGGCAGGGCTGAAAGGCCCCCACCTAACCTGATCCACCCTGACGGAACCAAGATTGCATCCCCGAACAAGCATCCTCCCTCACCGATAAGATACCCATCTCCTCCTCGGTCTATCCGAGATATTCCAGCTTATGGAAGTAGCAGGAGAAACCCGCCATCCGCAGGACCTTCCCATCGTAGCAGGGCGCCCAGAGGAAGCCCGGATCCTCACCCCCAGAGGTGGGCTCCGAGCTTCTCTAACGGGAGCTACTGGACCGGAAGTCGCTGAAGTGACCTTTCTGGCGGAGACCTGCGTCAACGCCTAAGCTCGACACAAAGTCCTCAAGCCACCCCGAGGGGCGACCTACGGGATCGCCTTAACTCTCATAGGGGAGACCCAGTAGGAGGTGGCAGCCGTGCTCGCTCAGGGGGAGACCTGTCCGAGGTACGTAACAGCGAGAATGTCCCAAATAACCCATCTCAAGATAGGAGGGGCAATAACCCACCAAACGTATACAATGGATTCAGAGTTGTTGAACAGCCCCGGAATAACTAAGGAAATCAGGACAAAACCCTTGAACGCCTGGCTCAGATGGAGGAGCTAATGAGGAAGTTCCTGTCGGAGAAAGAAAAAGACGAATATGATTCGGGGGACGAGCTTGAGCTCTTCGCCCCCAACATAGCAGCAACGACATACCCGCCCGGTTTCCGTATGCCGCACCTGTCCAAGTTCAACGGGGACGGAGATCCGTCAGATTATCTGGGTATGTTCAATACACTGATGATGACCCACAACACTGGCCCCGAGCTGAGGTGTCTGATATTTCCCTCCACACTGACTAGGCTGGCCAGACAGTGGTTCAAACAGAACAAGAAGCAGTCAATCAGCTCCTGGAAAACTTTCTCTGCTGACTTCAAAAGAGCATTCCGAGCCTCCTAGGCTGCTCGTGTCAAGGCCGACTCCCTGGCTAACGTGAGGCAACAACCCGACGAGCCTTTGAAGGCTTACCTGAGCAGGTTCGCGAACGTCACTGCTCGGGCCAGAGATGCAGATGACAGCTCCAAGCTCATGGCTTTGAGGACTGGAATCCTCGTCGGAGGGGGACTCTGGAACGAAATACAAAGAAAGGGAGTTAGCTCAGTAAATGAATTCCTAAATAGGGCCCAAGGTTGGATCAACTTGGAGGAGGCCCAAGCCTCAGCTCCAGGAACCAGCCAGGTCCCTGAGCAGCCCATTGGAGTGGGAACGGAGGTCATGATAGCGACCCAGAACGTTACACAGAATAACCAGTTCGGTGGAGGCAAGAGAAAGGGGAACGACGAGGGCAACCAGCACGGCCCAAAGAAGAATAAGTCTGTAGAAAAATTTAAGCTGGTCTACGCGACTTATACATAGCTCACCCACTCTAGGGAGAACATCTTCCTAGAAAACTCTGCTCGCCTCCCCTGGAAGAATTCGGAGCCGTTAAAGCACCAGAAGGGGAAGAGAGACACCTCCAAGTTTTGCCGTTTCCACAACGACGTTGGCCACAATACCGATGATTGTAGACACTTGAAAGATGAGATCGAGACTCTCATCAGAGCCGGCCCCTTGGCTCAGTATGCGTGGAACAGGGTTCCAACAAGCAGACCTGCTCCGGAAGTCCCGGTCAGTCAGCCCAGGTCTCGGGTAGATCAAGACGTCCCTCCTCCAGTGATAGGAGGAGAGATATCCACAATCTCGGGAGGTCCGCATTTGGCTGGCACGAGCAGGGGTGCCCAAAAGAGGTACTTCAACGAACTCAAGGCTCATAATGGAGTAGAGTTCGTCCCCGAGCAGCATCTGCCAAAGCAGCAGCGATTGGAAAGGCAACCAATCATTTTTACTGAAGAAGACGCTAGCCACGTTCAGTTCCTTCATAATGACCCTCTGGTCGTAGCGGTGCAGCTCGCTAATCGGAGGGTTAGGAGAGTGCTGATCGACAATGGGAGCTTGGTAAACCTTCTATTCCAGTCCACGTTGGAGAAGATGGGTTTGACTGTCGCCGAGCTGAAGGCGACCTCCATGATGCTGTATGGTTTTTCGGGAGAAGGATCAGCGGCTATAGGGACGATCGAGTTGGTGATCACCTTAGGAGAGGGACCTTGGTCAGTCTCAAAACTCCTCGAGTTCGTGGTCATCGACTGCCCCGCTGCATACAATGCCATTTTGGGCCGACCTACACTTATAGCTTTTGAAGCCATCACCTCCGTTGGCTACCTCGCGCTGAAATTCCCTTCTTCCATGGGGATATGCACGGTCCATGGCGATCAGCTTGCTGCGAGGGAATGCTACAGCATTTCCATGAAGGGAAAATCGAAACCCGGGCAGCTAACGATGGCCATCCAAGGTGGAGAAGAGGAATCTCAGGAACCTTTGCCTAACCCTGAGATTGAAAAACCTCAGAGCACCGAGGGGGAAAGTATCGTCCTAAGTGAGGATATTGACCCCCGAATAGGCGAGGACAAGTCCGAGCTCCAAGCTATTGAAGAGCTCGAGGAAGTAAATATCGATCCACAAAATCCTTCACAGATGGTTAAGCTAGGGAAAAACCTCTGTGGCAAGAGGAAGGCGGAGCTGATCAAATTTCTGCAAAATAACCTTGATGTGTTTGCATGGTCACACGAGGACATGGTGGGAATCAATCCAAATGTCATCATGCACACCCTTCATTTGGATAAGAGCGTTCCTACAAAGTCCCAGAAACAGAGGCGCCTGGGAACAACTCGGGTTGAGGCTTTAGAAGAAGAAGTAGCCCGGCTCAAGAAATGCGGCTTTATCCACGAAGCCAAGTTTCCGGTTTGAGTCGCCAACCCCGTGCTGGTCCCGAAGCCCAACGGGAAATGGCGGACCTGCATCGACTTCTCTGACCTGAATAAAGCCTGCCCCAAAGATTGTTTTCCCTTGTCAATGATCGACCAATTGGTGGATGCCACGTCGGGGCACAAGCTCATGTCCTTTATGGATGCGTACTCAAGCTATAATCAGATCGCCATGAACCCGGCGGACCAGGAGCACACCAGCTTTATGACCCCAATTAACGTCTATTGTTACAAGGTCATGTCGTTCAGGCTGAAAAACGCCGGTGCTACATACCAGAGATTAGTGAACAGAATGTTTGCCAACCAGATCGGGAAGAACATGGAAGTGTACGTTGATGACATGCTGGTCAAATCAAAGACTGCCGATAACCATGTTTCTGACCTGGAAGAATGCTTCAAGATACTATGAGAATACGGCATGAGGCTTAACCCTCAGAAGTGCACTTTCGGGGTCGCATCTGGAAAATTCCTGGGTTTCATTGTCAACACTAGAGGAATCGAAGTGAACCCCGATAAGATCAGGTCATTGCTCGAGCTTCCCTCACCCAAGTCGCGTAAAGATGTCCAAGGCCTGACAGGGAGGGTGGCAGCCCTAAATCGGTTTATTTCAAAATCCACTGACAAGTGCCTGCCATTCTACAACCTGCTCCGAGGAAATAAGAAGTTCAAATGGACCAAGGAGTGCGAGGGTGCTTTCCTCGACCTGAAGGCACATCTGGTCGAGCCACCCGTACTGTTCAAACCAAAGGCAGGAGAGCCTCTTTTCCTTTACCTAGCTGTCACAGAAGATGCAGCTAGTGCCGTATTGGTCAGTGAAGAAGACTGGGTTCAGAAACCGGTCTACTACATCAGCAAGAGGCTTCTCGGGGCCGAGTCCCGATACCCGTTGATGGAAAAATTGACATTTTGTCTTATCACGACCTCTCGAAAGCTCATGCCGTATTTGCAGTCCCACTCAATACACGTCATGACCGATCAACCTTTAAGGCAGGTTTTGCAAAAACCTGAAGCATCGGGACGTTTGTTAAAGTGGGCTATCGAACTCAGTCAGTTCAAAATTTTGTACACCCCCCGAACTGCCATAAAGAGTCAGGCCCTGGCCGATTTTGTGGCAGAGTGCACAGGTTTCAGGGAGGATCCTGTGGAAGAGTCACCCCAGGTCACCTCGCCCTAGGCGTCGTGGAAGATCTTCGTGGATGGCTCATCTAACGAGAACGGCTCCGGGGCTGGAATTATTTTGATATCCCAAGAAGGGCATAGATTCCACTCAGCGTTGAGATTCGGATTCAAGGCCTCCAACAACGAGGTCGAATACGAAGCTTTGCTGGCCGGACTAAGGGTAGCCCAAGAGCTGAAAGCCAGTTCCATTCAGTGCTTCAGCGATTCCCAGCTCGTGGTAAACAAGGTGCTAGGTGAATATCAAGCACGGGGAGCCAATATGGCTGCTTACCTGGCCAAGGTAAAAGTCAAGCTGTCCGCATTTGAACAAGGCTCAATCGAGCAGTTACCTCGAGGGTAGAACGCTAACGCAGACGCCCTCGCCAAACTCGCTACCTCCGGGGAGACGGAGACGGAGACGTTGGGGTTAGTACCGGTGGAATTCCTGGAGAAACCAAGTATAGAAGAGGTCGGGGCGGAGGTCAAGATGATCGACGCCAGACCGACCTGGATCACCCCCATCCTCGAGTACCTTACCGAAGGAAAATTACTTGAGGGGCGTAATGACGCACGGCGGGTACTGTACTAGGCTCCAAGGTATACGGTGATAGATGGGATGTTGTACCGACGTGGGCATTCCCTACCCCTCTTGCGATGTGATCTGCCGGAGAGGCGAAGGCCATCTTGCAGGAAGTGCACGAGGGTTTTTGCGGGGATCACACTGGGGGGCAAAGCTTGGCCCTAAAAGTCTTAAGGCAAGGGTATTACTGGCCCACTCTATCAAAGGACTTGATCTCGTATGTCAATAAATGCGACAAGTGCCAGCCATTCGCCACAGTTTCCCGAGCTCCCCCAGTCGAGCTGAAGATGATCTCCTCCCCATGGCCATTTGCAGTCTGGGGAATCGACTTGGTTGGCGCCCTCCCGACTGGAAAGGGCGGGGTCCGCTACGCCGTGGTGGCTATTGACTACTTCACAAAGTGGGCTGAGGCAGAGCCTTTGGCAACGAACACTTCCAAGAAAGTCCTCGACTTCGTAGTCAAGAGCATTATCTGCCGATTTGGGCTAAAAAAGAAAATAGTATCCGATAATGGGACTCAGTTTGACAGCGACCTCTTCACCGAATTTTGTGAAAGGTACGACATCATGAAAAGCTTCTCCTCCGTGGCCTATCCTCAGGCAAACGGCCAGGTCGAGACTGTCAATAAGACGCTAAAGGCAAGCCTTAAGAAGAGGCTAGACGAAGCCAAAGGGGTCTGGCCAGAACAGCTCCCTCAGGTACTATGGGCATACCGGACCTCGCATCGGACCTCTACGGGGCACACTCCTTTCTCCCTGGCTTTTGGGAGTGAGGCAGTCCTCCCTGTTGAGTTAAAGATATATTCTCATACAGTCCAGGCATATGACCAGGATCACAATCATGAACTACTTTGCTCATCCCTCGACCTGATTGATGAAAGGCGAGAAGAGTCACAGCTCCCGCTCGCACATTACCAGCAAAAATTAAGCGTTACTTCAACTCAAAGGTCCGAAAACGCGCTTTTGGCATTGGCGACCTGGTTCTCAGGAGAGTCTTCTTAGCCGGCAAGGATCCCAAAGATGGAGTACTGGGACTGAACTGGGAAGGGCCTTATCAAATAGCCGAGGTCATAAAGGAATGAACCTACAAGTTAGCCCGGCTTAATGGAGAAGCGGTCCCACGAACTTGGAACGCCATCCACTTGAAGAAGTATTATCATTGACACCCTTGTAAGGCTTACTTAGAAAGGCCATTTCTTATGTATTAAGTAATGATAATTAAATCTTCTTTCAGTATTGTGTATATTTGCGAATGTAATCTCAAGTAACCACGAAAGACCCTTTCCTAATTACTTGGGGGGGCATATGGTACCTGGCTAATATAACCAGGTCGCCTTAAAGACTTAGAAGTTGATTCAAATCGATTGGTCGATGTTTTTCTTAAAAAACACGACATATTGATTAATGATTAACACAAACTAAGTCCTATCCTGGACATAACCAGGTCCTAAAACTTAGACGTTGATTCAAATTGATTAATCAGTATTTTTCTTAAAAAGCACAAGATTTTAGTCAAAGAATTAACGCGAACTAAGTTTTCAAACTAAGTCATGTCCTGGACATAACCAGGTCCTAAAACTTAGAAGTTGATTTAAATTGATTAATCAGTGTTTTTCTTAAAAAGCACAAGATATTAGTCAAAGAATTAACGCGAACTAAGTTTTCAAACTAATATCCTGGACATAACCAGGTCTTAAAACTTAGAAATTGATTCAAATTGATTGATCTGTATTTTTCTTAAAGAGCACAAGATATTAGTCAAAGAATTAATGCGAACTAAGTTTTTAAAGCAAGGTCCGGGATTCAACCAGGATTTGTCTTAAAAATTGGATCAAGATTGGTTAATATGTTTTTTCCAGAAAAATATAAGAGTATCAATCATGGCACCACCAAAAAGGAAAACAAACTAAGGTGCATAGAATCAAAAATTGACTAAAACCAATTGTCTTGAGGTGAAAAAACCTCATACAAAGTTACAAAAAAAAAAAAACATACATGTAAAAAGAAAAAGAAAGGCCTTAGGGTCCACTGGGCTGCTTCGTTGAGGTCGCCGTCTCGCCCTCCTGCTCGGCCACTGTGAAGGCATCCCTAGTCTCAGAAGGTTCCTCTGGCGAGCTTTGAATCCTTCCCGGAAGTCCTCCCAGTCCGCTCCTAAAAAGGAGAAGTCGCCATTCGAGTTGAAGACCCAACAGTGGTAGAGCATGTCCTCCATGGCGGAGCTGGAAGCTACCTTCTCCGTTGCCAGGGCGGCCTTAGCCTCCTCGGCTCCAGCCTTCGCAGAGTCCAACTCGGCCATCGCGGCAGCAAGGGCGGCTTTGGTAGCCTCGGCCTCTTGAAGCTTAGGACGGGCTGCATCCAGCTCAGCTCGCGCAGCCGCCAAGGCATCCTTGGCCTCTTTTTCCTGCTGTTGGGCCATTTGCAGGGCGGCCAAGGTAGTTTGATGGGCGGCCAAAACCGCCTAGTGCTCACCCCTCATGTCCTCGAGCCGAGCCTTAGACCTGGATATGCTCCGGTGAAGAGCCAAGGCGCCCTACAAAACAAAGAGGCAATTGCCTTAGAAAAAAAAAGGGAGAGACAGGGCAAAGCATGGTAACCAAAGAGTATAAAAGGGCAAAGCCAGCTTACTGTTAGAGCCATTCCCAGTGAAGACTCCATCACACTCTCCGGGCTCCTTGTCTCGATTGCCCGCAAGTCCCTTTCGGTGGCCCCATAGTAGTGGTCGACGGTGTAGGTCGCCGTCTCGTACACCATCCCCCGAAAGACGTCAGGGATTTTCTCCAAGGCCTGGGGGTCCACCGGAATGCGCACCTCGGTGGCGGCAGCTGCCAAAGTCCCGGGCTCCATCTCCATATCCCGAACGAAGGCGGGAGCTCGTGGAGGGGGCGGGGGTATCTTCTCCATTGCTGCAGGAGGTGGAGGTACCTTGGCCTGGGTAGTTGGGATCTGGTCTTTCCCCTTTGCAGGGGACTTGGTTGGTGTCCCAGCGGCCTTCTTTGCCACCCGGAGCTTCTTCACCATGGGCCCGGAAGCCCCAGCGGAGGAGTTCCCTCCAGTGAAGTTAGCTCGCAAATCCTTGTTCCCGGGCTGAGACATCTCCTCTGGCAAAACAAAGAACATTAGTATACAAGTTAGCATTTAGGGAAGAACAACAAGGATAAGGAGAAAACATAATTCAAAAACATATATCGTAAGGGATCCTACCCCTCGAGCTAGAAGAGGAATCTATGGTCACGACCATCGGCCCCGGAGCTTCTGCGGGGGAATCTAAGACAATGACTTCGCGGGTTGGAACATGTAATGCCCCAAATTTCCTAATAAGGTTTAGGACCTTGATTAGAAGGCCGGGAGGGCCATAATTGATTTATTATTGTATTTAATGATTATAGGCATGTTTACGTGAATTATATTATTATCTGATGGTAAATGCATGCATATGGGAGTATTTTTAGTTATGAGGGCATTTTGGTAATTTGGCCTGTTAAGGGCATATTTGTAAATTAGGTGCGTATTGTAAATTGTGAATGAGATTTTATTATTATGGAGATATATTCGAGCTATTCGACATGAGACGGTCATGTATAGTGGATTAGCGGTTTTGTCATAACAGGGTCAATTTCGGGGTAATAGAAATGTTTATTTGGTAATGGATTGGGAGTATTTGAGATCAGGATGGAATTCTGGAAGTTTTGACTATAGTATCCCCGGGGGTGTTTTCGGGACCCCGAGCACTAGGTTTTATTTGAGGTTACTTAAGCTTGAAGTAGCTTGTCAGATAAAAACGTACGTTAGGAAACCTCTCGTTCTCTCTCTAGACGGTCCGTTTTACCGTTTGAGCGTTTTCGAAGATATCTTGAGTTCTAGGAGTCGGAATCAAGCGAGGGTCGAGGCATAGCGATCCTAGGAAAGAATAGAAGCTTCTTGGGCGAAGGATTTGATGGAAAACAACCCAGTCAAAGGTAATTGAAGTTTAAGTTTTGAGTTATTTCGAGTTTCTAAGCTTTGAATTGTTTTTGTGGATCGTTGAGTTTTCGGTTTGTTTGAACCTTGGGTTTTGAGGTATCGGGAAGCTTGGGAACTTTGTTTTGATGATTGGGGAATGTTTAGGTGTGTTTTTGGGGACTTTGAAGTGTTGAAAACACGTTGGAGAATGGTTTTGGGTTGGGCGCCGCGGCCCTAGATCGAGTTAGCAAGTGGCCGTTCTGTTTCGCTGGGCGCCGCGGCCCTTGTGTGGGGCGCCGCGGCGCTTGCCTTTGGAAATTCTGGGGGCCGCGGCCCAAGGTGCTAGGGCCGCAGCCCCTGCCCTGTTTTGACCCCGTTTGCTCGTTTTGACCCCAGGAACTTAGCTACGGGCCTCGGGAGTGTCCCTACTACTTGGATTAGTTTGGATTGATCTCTTGGAGGCTAGATATTGGTTTGGAAACCTTTGAGTTATCATGTTATTGATGGTGTTCTATGTTTGGTTATGATTAGGTGACCGCTAAGGGCTTAAAGGTTGACCGTTCTCAAGGGTCGTTCTTATATTGGTTCTAGCTCGGATTTGAGGTAAGAAAACTGCACCCTGTGTAAATGTGACATGCATGGCTATTATGATGCATGTTGGTTGTTTACTGAGTATGACATGCGTGGTTATCATTAATGCATGTCGATTGACTATTATGTGTGACATGCATGGCTATTCTTGATGCATGTTGGTTGACTATTAAACGTGACATGCATGGCTGTTATTGGTGCATGTTGGATGGTTGAACATACTGCATATGATGCATAAGAAACATGTGAATAGGACATGCTTTGTATACTGGATATGATATCGTTCAGAGCTTGAGCCTCTGTGTTAATGCATAGTCCTAATTGTACTGGTATTTGTTAGGAAGCATGCTAAATACCTTGTTTATGGATGTTGGACATGTGATATATGTTTGGTGGCATGGCTTACCTGTGTATGGCGCTGACTTATTAGTCAGAATCGACAATGGTGTCAGATTCGTCTGTGAAGCTGTGACTTATCAGTTAAGTTCACCACGGGCTGAGCACTGGTCGCGTTTTACCGACCCAAGGGTCAGAGGTGGCAGTGCGTTGTGAACGCCAGGCCGACTAAAGATTAGATCTAATCGAGGTCGGCATTGAATGACTCATATGGGGTATTAGTGCTGGACCGACCGGAAGGTCAATGAGAACTATAAGCGCTTGCCTGGTCTACGACCAGATGACTATAGCCAAGGTATATGACCCCGGTGACTGTTTGTCACATGGCTAAGGGACGTTGTCCATAGTTTCGACTCTAGAGTCGTGAGGAAGGTTATGTTGGTGACTAATCACCTTGCACCTGTCCTAATCAAACTTATGAGAGAATCACTTATCAGTTAAGCCTTGGTGACCCTATCGTCACATGGCTAAAGGGAGCGATGCTCGTTATTGTGACTTTTGGCTATTGTCACCTATCTGTATGGACCGTTGGTTCTGAATGGTTACTTTGGTTATTGTTGATATTATATCATGATGTATTATGTTTTCTTGCTGGGCTTCGGCTCACGGGTGCTACGTGGTGCAGGTAAAGGCAAAAGGAAGCTGGACCATCCTTGAGTTGGAGAGCTTAGGTGATGATGTGTACACATGCAGCTGCTCGTCCGCCACGGCCGAGGTTTAAAGTGGAACTAGGGTTGAACCCTGTTTTGCCGCTTAGAACGGCCTGTTGTAAATATTTTCTGTAATAGACTCTGAAATTATATTTTCGGGATCTCAATGTATATATTAAACGTTCTAGTGAAACGTTACATCTTAACCAAAAATGTTTAGACCCTAAACCGCTAATCATACTTAGTTAAACGTTTTGGCCAAATGACTCGATTAGCGAGTTTAGCACTGTTTACAAGGCACACCGTAACGGTCCCTAGAGTTTGGGGCGTTACAGCACAGGTTCTGGGTCCAAAACTGGCTCAGGACTAGACTCTTCTACGTACTGCCTAAGACCCGGAGCTACGGTACCCTCCCGAAGAGAGGGCCATGACCGAAAGTTGGTCCCATACTCCTCAAATAAGGCCGACCTAAAGGCTAGGGTGTTGTCTATGACTACGGTACCCCTAGGGCGGCTACTTTCGTAATCCAGCACAAGCCGGTCGACACAATGGAGCAAGGTTATGTTAAGGTCTGGGTCACTTCGATGGCATTGGACGGGCTGATTGGGATTAAACCTAGCTAGCCGGGGGTCTGCGGTGGCCCTGTCTAAGCCCCTAAATAGTTATGGGTTACCTTGGCCGGAGGGGCCGACTGTTGCCCCGGACTGGGCCCTCTCCATGTTAGCTTTTTGGGCGACCTCCCGCGCCCTCTTCCGCCTCACGAGGGGCACCTCGTCCTCCTCGTCCTCGTCTCCTCCCTCGGGAATGGGCCTCATATCGCGAGCTGGGGGAGGCCCCCACGGCCTCCTCAGGTTCAAAGTCTGGCCCGGGGAGATCAGCTTGCATGCCAGCATCGTCTCGTCTGTCACGAGCTGGCAGTAGTCCTTTTCACTAGGGGGCAGACCCGCCAGCGTCTCGTACTGACTCTCGAGAATCACAGATTTGTCTGTTCTCGCGAAAATGGCTGCAGAATTATTCTAAGTCAGAAATGGACAAAGGGGGAGCTAATCAATACTTAACTTATGAGCTAAGAGTAAAAGGTACTTACGAGGACAGTTGGAGTAGTGAAGCTCGCAGTTGCGAAACCCCTTGGACATAAAGAACTGGTCTTTGAAGTCATTGGGGTGGCTGGGCAGCTCGATGACTGCAGCCGTGTTTGGGAAGCGAGTCAGGTAGTAGAACCCGTCACCTCGCCCCCGCTGCTCCGAGCTGGCCTTGAGGTAGAAAAAATATAAGATATCTGCCTGAGTGGGGACCTTCCACTCCTGTTTCAAGAACAGATATCTCAATCCCGCCAACAAACGATAAGAATTAGGGGGGAGCTGGAAATGAGCCAACTTCACGTAGTTGAGGAAGTCGGCGAAGTATTGGTCCAGCGGGAGGAAGGCCTCAGCCTTGAAGTTCTCGTCACTCCAAGCCGCGTATTCCTCGTCGAGCGGCGCGCAGCTCCGCTCACTTTCTAGGGGAGGTCGAGCGATCAGGGCACCCCTCCCCAGCTCGATGTTGTGGAAGAGGAATATTTTATTCACTCTCCCCTGGTCGGTGATCTTCGAGACGATCCTCTCGGCCTCAAAAAAAGCATCGGGCGCCACCTCGAGCTGCCGCTCCATGGCCGGTCCAAAGACGGGGAGTGGGGAGTCTGTCATCACCTCCTTTCCTTTGGACTGTTGGGAGGACGAGCTGCCTACGGTCTTCTTAGGAGCGTTCTTCTTGGGTCCCATCTGGTCGCCTAGCGAACAAAAGAAGAAATTTCAGAAAGGGCGACCTAAACATAAGAAGGAATCTGAATAAGTGTTTCCTTTGCACGGGCTAAGGTAAACTCAGCCCGTGGAGAGTGAGACCACGCGATTCTATGAACATGCGTCTGTGCTCCCAACAGATCCCCGATTACTCGGAATTCGTGTGTTAGGAGGGTCAGGATAAAAGTTTGCCTCGGAATGAAAGTTCCAGTAGGCAAGGGGTGCAAAACCGCCTGTGAAGCGTGTTCCCTAAGCTACCCGGTTTTGCACCCAAAATGCTGGATATTTTGAACAAGCATACCCAAAAATCTACCCAGAAGCTTTCCCCATAAAGCGCACCCTATGAGTCATGCTCCTAAATAGTTTTCTTCTACAATCGATGCCCTAACTTAAAAACCTACACCCTTTATACCCACAAAAAACCAACAAAACCTTGTATGCAGCTACAGGAACTATTTACCTAAGCTATAGTGAAAAGAAAATTTAAAGCATGCACAGTCAGAAAACTTACGAGGTGTTTTGTTGTGGGGGGATGAAGGCGTCGTCTGGGTTGGGGCCTCAATGGAGTGACTGGTTCCAAAACCTCAAATGAGCCCTTGCGCCTGATCTTCTGGAATGCTGGGAACGGTAACCGGGAGAAATATAGGGTTTTTTTAGGATGAGAAGAAGATGGGAAATTCAGAAAATTTTCAAATAAACGGGTGACCCATGCGTATGGTTGCCACCCTTTTTATATACGTGAAAGGCCATGGGAGGAGGGCCGTTGGATCACCCTGATGTAGGATCCGGGGCTCTCCACTCGAAAGGCGAAACGACGGCTGAGTATAGGCTAGGCCATTTAATGCGGTTCTAGGAAGACGTACCGTCACCAACCACAATGCACCACGTATTCGGTGCCTGCGTAATAGGTGGAATATGGATAATCCATGGAGAAGCCTAAAAGCCCCTACTGTGGCCCCAAATGACGTCGTGTGCCACGAGCAGAGGCTTGGGGGGCAAATGTACGCCCTGATTTTCCATGGGCTATTAGCGAGCTGAGATATGGCCTAATTATATCAGCCACGTGGATACCACATGACCGGAGCTACTGTCGTCAGGTCCTACCTCTTTAGCTCGAGGTAACCAAAGGTTCACCAAGAGTTTAAGGGTCGAGTCAGGAAAATAAAGATCGCAGGTCAAGAAGGCGTCCAGCTCGAAGACACGAGCTGGAGTTGGAAGCCGTGACTCCTTATAAAGTCAACCACGCAATGTAAACGTGCACATATCAGACATCATGTGTTTGATATATCTCTGAATTCTCGGACACGGAGCATGAACGTGCGTATTCAGGCACCCACGACTGGGTTGGGCCGTGCGGCCCATTATCCCCTTACCTGTTGATTAGACCACACTTCATTTGTTAGGTTTTAGGAATTAATCATGAATGTCACAGAAGTGACATGATGGGTAAGAAGGTCATGGGATGACCCCCTTGCCAACTCCCATGTGTCCTCTCCTATAAATATGGAGACCCTGGAAGTTGCAAACGGTTGGATTCTATTATGTAACAAAATACCCTGTAAAAAATACCAGAAATATAGCAATAATATTGGCTGGTGGAGTAGAAGGATTTTAACCTTTGAACCACCTAAAAACGTAGTTGTGTCATCAGTCCATTTTAAGATCATTTATCTGTTTCGGTTCATTATTAAGCACTTATCTCTTTCTCTTATTTTCTTAATTACCTGTTGGCGAAGAACCGCGTCAACATATATATATATATATATATATATGAAAAACTTCTCAATAGTCACTACCCATAGATGTGTACTAACAATTATGATGATTTGACAACATAGTGACTTGGTATAGTAAGTCACTAACAAATAAATATTTTTTTTCTACATTAATTTTGAATTTAGTTTTTTTTTTGTCATAATTAATATTGTTTCCAACTAATGAGAAACACTAGGTGTATTTAGAAATTGACATGTATTTGAGAAATGAAAAGTTTACAATATTATATTTTTATAATAAATATACGTTTTTCGTCAGGTAATCTTTTTAAAAATTTGAAAAAATCAAAATTTATGTTTAGAAATATTAATTAACAATTATAAATATGGATCATTAATTTTAATCAAATAATATTAAAGTAATCATCCATATATATAATAACCATTAAAAATACACTCTTATATATAAATATATATTATATATACTAACACACACTAAAAGTAAGTCACAATAAAAAAAATAAAAAAATAGAAAAAATAATATTTTATTGTTTTCAATTATATAGGCAAAAATTTAAATTCATATTCTATTTTGTTTTAGGAAATAAGTCACTATTCATGAATTATTATGAATAAAAACATAAAATTAAATTCTAGTCAAATACCAATCATGTCCTAAAGAAAATATTGAACTTGAAAAACCGTGCGCAATTGTAATCAAATCAATGGTGTTTATTATTTTTTATTTTTAGAAAATTTGGAGTACTGTGATAGACTCATGCATTTCTTGGTTACACACCTCGATGATCTCAATTCAAAACCATTATCATTTGCTTTTTGTTGCAAAACAAGAAAGAGAAAAAAAAAAGTAGTAATTGTGACAGGAATGGAATAGGAATGATTTTTTTTTGTTAGAAACTTTAAAATTAAAAATTATTATGATTAATATATAATTTAGGTAATTTTTACTGTAGGGTTTCAAAAAAGTGTCCTGAAAAGTAGGGGTGAGCATCGGTCGGTTTGGGCGGTTTTTTCACAAAAAAAAATCCAGAATTCGGTTTTCGGTTCGGATTGGTGCAATCCAAAAATCGACCGAACCAAACCAGTTTAAAAAAAAAACCGATCGTTTTGAACCGCGGTTTGGTCGGTTAAACCGACCAAACCGAATTGATTATTTATTTTTTATTTTTTTTTGAAAGTTTTAGTTAAAAAATTAAAATTTTTGGATTGTTAGAATTCATTTTTGTATGTTTTTAAAACATAAATATATAGAACATAATTGCATTTACAAGTGCCTTAAGTTTTTTTTTTATTAAAAATTTTAATAATTAATAATTATATAATATTATATTATTATTTTATTGTGTTCGGTCGGTTTCGGTTTTATTGGTCGGTTCACCCAAAATTTCCAAACCGACCGAACAGTGGCGGTTTGCACCGTCGGTGATTTTTTCGGTTTTCGGTTTAAACGGTTTTGGTTTTTTACAGTGTTCGGTAGGTCGGTGTACACGGTTTTTTCGGTTTTTCGGATTTTATGCTCAGCCCTACTGAAAAGAATATTAGGTGGCACTCTTTTGTGTTATTGACTTGTGAATAATTTTTTGTGCAATTTTTTTATACCCGTGTATATTATAGTTATTTAAAGTATTTTGTAAATTTTCAGAAAATTTCAAATAATTTACTATGTCAAAAATAGTTTAAAAATAAGTTGTTGCACACTACTAACTTTTTTTATGTGTGTGGAAAACAACATGTTTGAACTTAGTTTTAGACACTGTAAATTATTCACTAAATAATTACAATATATACGGTAATACAAGAAATCGCGTCGAAAACTGTTCATAGGTCGGAAATACTTTTGAGGCTCCTACCATAAAATCCTCCTACAATTTATATTATTTTAATTAAATTGTCCTTATTCTTATAAAATATTTTTGTAATCAAATTACTATTAAGTTTTAATGTTGATTTTAATATACCAAATTACCGTTTGCATTTAAAGCATATTTTTGTGACCAAATTATCTCATATTAGGGATTAAATAAATAATTAATTTACTATACAACACATTAAAATATATTTTAAAAAACTACTTTTTGTACAAAATAACATATATTTTTTTAAAATTTTAAAATCTTAATTAATTCATTTTAGAACCATGTAGAATTCTATTTCTAAAATTTCTAAAATGATTTTATTTTAAATAATTTAACCTTTTATTTTTTTATTTAAAAATATGTACACACAAATATGTATTTTATATTTTATTCAAAAAAATATATGTTTACATATTTATATGACAGAAACTATATTTATTTTGTAATTAATTTTTGTAATATATATGTATATATATTAAATATAATATACTAACTATTAAAATGGAGGAAATAAAAAAAGAAGTTATTTGGAGAAAAAGAAAATTTGTGATGGATTAACCCAATTTTAATAATGATTCCATCACATGAGGTAATGACTTTTCCAAATGAACTCTTTATCAACTACACAATAAACTCGAATAAAAAAACATTACATTCCATTGCATTCTTTATTATTTATATATAATTAAATTGGGCCTATCACTCCTTTTTTATTTTATTTTCAACACGTGTGTAAATCCTACACCATTCAAGAACAACAAACAAGAAGGAATAATACACTAACTAGGAATCACATTTATGATCAAAGCTTTAAACAAAATGACACCAAAATCATTATTTGGTTAAGCTCAACTAAGAGCCTACATACAAGATAGAACATCCCCAATCAATGGCTGAGTTGTTTTTATTTCTTCTTGAGTATCAAGTACGAAAAGTTACACAAAGGGAGAGAGACTTGCTCCTCATACACAAACTCTCAAAACAAAGCTCACAAAACACTCAAATCTCTATGCTTTTCTCATGTCACCCCAGTAAGAGTAATGTAGATTATATATAGGCTTTTTTAATTGACTGCCTTTTACCAACTGTATTAAGTGAATTTTGAAACTCTTAGGGCGAGTTTGTTTTGAGTAGTTAAGTTGTCTTGGAAAGTGTAGAGGAACTTACGATGGATGTAATATTAAACTCTTGTGTACAAAATTATTCACTTTACCCTTAAAACACACGTGGGGCTCACACAAATTATTAACTTTACCCCTTTAAAATTTAAACTAAATATAGGAAATGATTTAGATTCTCATTCACACATTTACTTTACCCCATACCAAACACCCCATTAGTGTAATAGGATCGCCACATCAGTTGTGACTTAAGTGGCTTGAATCAATCATCGCATAACACATGGATAATCGTAACTCAATTTTTTTTATATGAAAGTGTACAATGTAATTGTAGAGACCTTCCTAAATTTTTTGAAAATTTGGATAATTTAAGATGTGAATATCAAAATTTAAATAAAATGTAACGTGCGAAATAAGAACTATTGCAATAAATTGATATATTGTAACAGACAAACCTAATTTAATACAATGGGGCTGGCCCCTGCTTTTTTTAAAAAAAAAATTATTGTAATATTTTTATATGTTAGTCTTTTGATATAATTATTTTACATCTATGCCTTTACTAGATTTTTTTGTACATAATGTTTATATTTTCCCCTTTATTTATTTATAGTATTATGGTCTTCATAATTTTTTATTTGTATATATTTAATATAATTCTTTAAATTTTTGTCCTTACTAATAAAAATATCTGGTCCACCATTGTGTATATAGTATATATATTGTAAAACTCAATAATGAGAGACTGCATAACATTATATTGTTTGTAACTCTAAAGTAAAAAGAATTATAAATAAATCAAGTAATTGCTACAAATGCTCAAAGCATTTGAAAAGCATAAATCAACTAACTTACAAATTATTGATGGATAGAACTTGGTGTATGTACAACTCATATAGTCATACTTTTAAGTTTCCAAGTTGTTTATCCATATTCAATTTATTTGTTTAATTTTGAAAAAAAATACTCATGATTAGAGAAGTAATAAGAAGTACATTATATCCTCATAGTTTGATCCCACATTGCTACCAAAATCCTAATCGAGTAAACTATAACATACAATAAAACGTAATCAAAGATATTAATTATTAGTTATTGGTTATATAAGAAAAATATTGCTTATAAAAATGAAAAAAGTTTATAAAATAAAATCATAAATGATATGTGTTATTATCAAAATTTGAAAATGATGACGTGACAATAGAAGTGACAAATGGCAAGGAATGACTGGGTAATTTGGCTTAGGAGTGACCCGGTAGACCAGTGAAGATTTTTGACTGACCAGTCAAGTGTCATGACCGACCAGTCATGACCTTGGCCGACCAGCCATGTACTTGTCCGCCCAGTCAATGCCCTTGGCTGACGACCAGTCATGTCCTAGGCCGACCAGACATGTGCTTGTCCGCCCAGTCAGGTGCTTGTCCGACCAGTCATGTCCTTGGCCGATCAGTGAAGGTTTGGGCGACCAGTGAGGAGTTTTGGCCCTTCAGTTCTCCTCCTGAGTGTGTTGTGGACCGACTAGACAAAACAGTGCTACGCAAAGGATCCCAGTAACGGTTTCAACAAGAATCGGTCATACCTGTGCGAGAATCTCTTAGATTATCCCACAAAAATAGTGTATTGTTGTATTTTGAATATTATTATTAATTGAATATAGTGAGAATAGTGAAAAATCCTGATTATGGGGGACATCATTTGTACGATCCTGAGCCTATAAATACAAGGCTCATGGCATCATAAAAAGGATTCGATTCTAATTTTCTGGGAGAAGATTGGTATCTGGAGAAATATTGTATTCATTTCATCTGCACTGAAGAAACTCAGTTGACTCAGGTTCATCTGATCTTGAGTGGAGATCTATAATCATAACTCTAAGTGGATTAGGCTATTACCAACACATTGGGGCTGAACCACTATAAATATTGTCTGTGTCGTATATTTCTCTTGAAGGTTTTTTGTCGTTTTGACGTCTACACGTCGTTGGCCAAAAACGCAGTCAACATTTTGGTGCTTTCATTGAGAGCCTGAAGAGAAAGACAGACAATCCCTGTAGCATTATGGCGCCTAAGAACACCAATGCGGCCTCCAAGAAGCCAGGTTCCTCTAGAGAGCTTGCTAGATTAGAAGGTCCTGGTCCTCAAGACCATGAGACTGAACCTAGAGTCATGCTCGAGGACGTGACTCCAGAGGTTGAACAACTCCAGGAAGCCATGGGGGCTTTCCAGGAGGAAATGGCACAATTCAATGCCAGACAGGAGTCGTTCGCTGAAGAAATGGCTAGGCAGAAGGCTGCATTTGAGCAGCAAAGACGGGAGATGGACGCTAGGAGCGAAGAAATCAGGCGACAGCAGGAGGAGGCCGATAGGCGACATCGCGAGGCTGCACTCGCTCTGGAGGCAGCTACGCAGCTGGCCCAGGCCAATGCCCAAGCTGCAGCACGAGGAGCAGCCACCCCAGGAGCAAGGACCATAGAAGCTGGTCGCAAAAACACTGACAGACCCAATTCTCGAGGACCAAATAGAAGTGGTAGTAACCCACCTGGTCGGGAAGAAGATGGGGTCCGATCGGGCACTGCCTCAACCCAAAGGGGGAACTCCAAAACCCCCTCAAGGAGCCACCGATTAGAGACTTCCAGATCCGGAAGTCACAAGTCAGGCAGTAAGAAAACTCCACCTGAGCAGAAGCAAAATAGGGCTCCTCGAGGTAAAGAAACTTCACACTTCAAAGACGGGCATGGCCGTGATGAAGCTGATAGTCATCATACTAATTAGTCGAAGGAGAAGAATGACAACAACCAGCGAGGAGGAAAAGACCGCCTAGCACAGACAGAAAGGCCACCACTGCATCCCAACCAGCAGCGCAGTGGCAAAGAGCATGTCCCGCAAGGCAAGCCTTCCGAAAAAACTCGGAGTACGGTGTTCGATTGGTTAGGGAGGCATACCTCTCAGAAGAATCTAAGAGACGTCATTGCTGTCAGGAGAAGGATCGTCCCGGTCGAAGGGCAAGATCCGAACCGACCTACTAGTCAAGTAGAAATACTTGATGATGGTGTGCCGGATAGGAGCGCCCGACCAGGCGGTCCTGAGAATGAGTCCCAAACAGTGGCCCCAGGAATCCAAGCCCAGCCTGATGCTCTGATAGTAGCAGTTCAGGGTCTGTCGAAACGACCTTCTGCAATTGATCCAGTAGACCACAGGAGTGGCAGCCCATTCTGTGCTCGAATTAGAGCAGCCCAGCCACCAGCGAAGTACAAAGCATCGGTACTGCCAGTTTATGCAGAAAAGGCAGATCCGATAAGGCATGTGGGGAAATTCGAAGATCAAATGGAGCTGCTCGGAGTGAGTGATGACTATCAGTGCAAAGTTTTCCCCACTACATTGTTCGACACTGCCCAAGAGTGGTATTGGAAATTTAAGCCAAACTCCATCACTTCTTGGGAAAGTTTCAGGAAAGAGTTTTGTAGGCAGTTCAGCGCTGCTCGGATCCCTCCAGTTTATGCCAATCACTTGGCAGATATTAAACAAGGAAAAGATGAATCTCTCAAAAATTACATACAAAGGTTCATGAGAGAAGCCAACCGAGCAACCGCGGTTGGAGATGAGGGGAAGATGGTGGCCATTTCTTCTGGCATAATATATCGGAGTCCTTTGTGGGACAGTATTCATCGCAACCCAATTTCAACGTTACAACAATTTCTTGACCGGGCGGACAAGTATATAAAATTGGATGTCGCAATTGAGAAGGGAGAGAAGGGCCTGAACAATCCGAGCGGATCGACTGATCCGCCCAAGAATGGTGGATATGATCAAAGTGGTGGTAAGAAACGTGGGAATAACGGGTCTGACCGCCACAATGAAAAGAAGGCTAAGTCGGGATCAAACGACAAGCCAACTAAGTATGAACCTCGGTTCACCAATTACACCACTCTTTCGGCCAGCCGAGCGGAGATATATCTCGCAAGTCATCAGGAGGTCCTCTATCGGAAACCCCCATCCATCAAGAAGGAGATGAGTAAGAGAGATTTGAATAAGTTCTGTTGTTTCCATGGAGACTATGGTCACGACACGAATGAATGCAATCATCTCAAAGACGAGAAATAATTTCTCCTCCGGTCGGGGAAATTGAAAAAATATTGAGCAGAAAAAACCCAAGGAGAGGGAAGTAACAATAATCCTGGGTTTAAGCGACAGCGATCTCCACCTTTGCAATCCGAGCCTGTGGACTTCACTCTTGACACCATATGTGGAGGTCCACATCTGGCTGGGGATAGCAACAAAGCAAGGGAGAGGTATGCTCGAACCCTTCAGCATGAGTTGGATGCAGCATCGACGTCCCAGGTCATGACTGTAGAGGAGCGGTCTCCGAAGAACCCACGATACGAAAGTGAGTCCCTCACTTTCACTGAAGATGATGCACGACACGTGAGATATCCTCATATTGACCCTCTCGTCGTGACAGTCCAAATAGCAAATATGAAGGTGAAGAGATGCCTGGTTGACACAGGGAGTTATGTGAACATTATCTACAAATCATCCTTTGAAAGGATGAAACTATCTATCAATGACTTGAAGCCATGCTCTCAAGTCATCTATGGATTTACTGGAGAAGGGTTGTCACCAGCTGGAATGATCAAGTTACCAGTCACAACGGGGGATGCTCCCAAGCATGAGACAGTTATGATGGAGTTTTTTATAGTCGACTGCCCGTCCGCCTATAATGTGGTTATTGGTCGACCGCTACTCACAACCTTGCATGCAACAGTCTCTATATGGCACCTTTCTATGAAGTTCTCGACTAGTGCAGGCATAGGTTGCGTTCGAGGAGACCAGAGAGAGGGTAGAGAATGTTACAATGCCTCGGTGGCTAAACCACGAAAGGGGGCCAAAGAAAACAACGTGATTGTATGTGCTGATAGAGAGGAGGTAGATGAGATGGATGCCGACCAAAGCATTACAGTCGTGGTTGATCGAGGAGGAATGTTTGAGGATTTTGGCCAAGAAAGCACTCTTGGTTTAAGTGAACAACAAGCCCCATCCGGTGATAAAGTCACCAAATAGGGCGTTGCCCAAAGCGAGGGAATGGACTTTGATCCTCGCTTTGGGGATTATGAAAGTGATGTGGGACCTACCGAGGAGTTAGATGAGGTTTGTAACGCCTTGGCTACCCCAGAACAGTTACGGAGAACGGTGAACCGGAAATTTGACTCGCTACCCGAGTCCTTTGGCTAAAAACGTGATCTAAGTGTTATTATCAGGTTAAGGTGGAAAACCAGTAAAAGGAAATGGTACATTTCATTAAGTAATTAAACTGCTCATGAACCTTTTAAAATGTTTACAAGTAGTTCGTATTACAAAAGAGTCACTACAGTTTCAAATTTACAAACTCCGCCGGCCTAAGCGGCAAAAAAATAGGGTAAACCCCTAGTCCCTCTGAGAACTCCTCGACCGTGGCGGTCAAGCGGCCCTGTATGTACATTACATCGCCCAAGCTCTCCACTCAAGGCTGGCAAAGCTTTTCCTTCCCTTTACCTGCACCACATAGCACCCATGAGCCGAGGCCCAGCAAGAAAACACAATATAGCATGATATAATATCAACAATAATCATAGTTATTCCTTCAGGACTATCAGTCCAGCAAATAGGTGACAATAGCCAGAAGTCACAATAATGAGCATCGCTCCCTCTAGCCATGTGGCGATAGGGTCACCAGGGCTTAATCGATAAGTGTTTCATTTATAAATTTGTTTAGGACAGGTGCAAGGTGATTAGTCACCAACATAACCTTCCTCACGACTCTAGAGTCGAAACTATAGACAACGTCCCTTAGCCTTGTGACAAACAGTCACCGGGGTCATATACCTTGGCTATAATCATCTGGTCGTAGACCAGGCAAGCGCTTATAAGTTCCTCGACCCTAGGGTCGGTCAGGCATTAATGCTATAGAGCCATTCAATGCATGATTCTCGACTTTAGAGTCGGTCCCTGACTAGTCAGTGTCTCAAGCAGGTAATCGACATTCAATAGCATTTAATATGCAATCCATGTCCACATACATCAATCAACACGCCTTAATATCAAACCATGCATGTCATGTACCTATACAGGGTGCAACTGTATTCATACACTGTTTTCTTACCCCTGGTTCGAGTGAGTATTATAATATGAACGACCCCTGAGAACGATCAACCTTTAAATTCCTCGACGGTCACCTGGTCATAACCAAAATATAGGATTCATCAATAAAAATGATAACCAAGGGTTCCCAAACCAAATCCCAGCCCTCGAGACATCAAATACTACCCAACCGGGTACTAGGTCCAACCCCGAGGCCTATGGTTTGAATCCCCAAGCTAAAAACCTCATTTTAGCAAAAATAGCCACAAGGGCCGCGGCCCTCCCTGCTTCTTGCGCCGCGGCGCGCCTCCAAACAGAGAGGCTCCCTGCCTGCCAAACGCCAAGGGCCGCGGCGCTCCCCTGCTGCGCCGCGGCGCCCAGCCCAGAATGGCTAAGTCGGCCACACGAACCAGTTTTTCTCCCTGTGCAATTCCCTCTCAAACCAGACCTTTAAACCCTCATAGAACCTCTTCCTAACCCATAATTGAACCCCCAAACAACACCCTTAGCTTACTCACATCAAACCCCAAACAAACCAACACCAAAACCCCCTTTGATTCTCACTTCCCACATCAAACTCCATGAATCAAAAGCTAGAACAAAAACAGAGCTTAATTTGAATTCAATGGTCAAAGCTTACCTTAGAACCTGTTTTGAACTTCCCACACAAGCAGAACCAAGTCTCCAACCCAGCCCTAAGTTCCTTTAGCTTGAATCCACAACTAGAGCTCCAAAACCTCAAAGAAGCAATGAAGAGGGTGATGTACGGGAATGGAGGAGGCAAAACTCTGTTTTTCTCTGTTTTATTCCACAGCCTTCAGCCACTAAACCTTATATATATCCTCCCCTAAAAAGACCAAAATGCCCTTGTGACATCCAAAGCCTTTCAAACTACTCTAGGGGTAAAATTGGTACTTCTAGCTTAACCTGTTAATTATAATTAACGCTTCCCATTTCCCGCTAATCTCAATATCCTCAAACTCCAATATTTCATAACCCGTTACCCTAAAATCCCCGGTAATGCGATAACCTTTAATATCACCCCGAGACTCACCCCGAGCCCCGAGCTCAAACCTGTTATGACCAAACCGATAATCACGTTTAACGATCGTCTCATGTCGGAATACTCGAACCAATCCACATTATAATGTGGTCTCACAATATATCATTATCGCACATATAAATATACAATTATACCCTCAACGGGCCAAACTACCATAATACCCCTGTAAACAAATGTGGACTCACATGCATGCATTTAACATTATATTATAATATAATTCTCATAAACATGCATAAACACATTTAATGGCATAATTAAACAGTTATGGCCCTCCCGACCTACTAATCCAGCCATTAACCATAATAGGGAATCCGGGGCATTACAAGGTTCTAATAGATGAGAATGACCCGACCAGAGGGGTCAAGGTTGGAAAAAAGATGAAAGTAGAAGTAAAAGCACAGCTGGTGGAATTTTTACGAAGGAATCAAGATGTCTTCGCCTGGTCTCACAAAGATATGGTGGGTATCTCACCAACTGTGATCAGCCACGTGATCAACATGGACGAAAACTATCTAGCAGTGCAACAGAAGATGAGGTTGCTCGACAAGGATCGAGCAAAGGCTCCCAAGGAGGAGGTGGAGCGGCTAAAAGAAAACGGGTTTATAAGGGAGGCATATTACCCTGCCTGGGTTTCAAATCCAGTGTTAGTGCCCAAGTCCAATGGAAATTGGAGGACTTGTGTGGACTTTACTGACCTGAACAAAGCATGTCTAAAGGACTGTTTTCCTTTGCCAAGAATAGACCAGTTGGTGGATGCGACCTCTGGTCATGAAGCATTGTCCTTCATGGACTCTTACTCAGGGTATAACCAGATTAGTATGCACCCTCCCGATGAGGAGCATACCAGTTTCCGAACAAACATAGGGCTGTACTGTTATAAGGTCATGCCATTCGGCTTGAAGAACGCGGGAGCCATATACCAGCGTTTGGTGAATGGCATGTTCCGTGACTTAATGGGCAAGAACATGGAGGTGTACGTAGACGATATGCTGGTGAAGTCAAAGGAAGCTGAAGGACATGTACGAGATTTGGAGGAATGCTTTGCAGTACTGAGAAAATATAACATGAAGTTGAACCCCCTCAAATGCTCGTTTGGAGTAAGTTCAGGAAATTCTTGGGGTTTATTGTGAACTCGCGAGGAATAGAAGCAAATCCAGAGAAGATAAAGGCACTCACAGAAATGAAGTCTCCGACTAGAATTAAGGATGTGCAAAGCTTGACTGGGCGGATTGCTGCTCTAAGCAGGTTCATCTCTGAATCGACGGACAAGTGTGTCCCGTTTTTTAACTTGCTTAGAGGAAGCAAGAAGTTTGAATGGACGGAAGAATGTGAGCAAGCTTTTCAAGCCATAAAGGAACACTTGGCTCAACCTCCTGTTCTTTCGAAGCCAGTTGATGGAGAAGACCTCTTTATTTACCTAGCAGTCACAGAGCATGCTGTTAGTGCTGCTCTAGTACGAGAATAAGATAAAGTACAGCATCCGGTGTACTACGTTAGCAAGCGATTGATAGGAGCAGAGTCCAGGTATCCCGTGATCGAGAAGTTTGCCTATTGCTTGGTACTTGCATCCCACAAATTGAGACCGTACTTCCAGGCACACCCCATTAAAGTCCTTACCAACCAGCCCCTACGTCAAGTCTTACAGAAGCCGAAGTCATCTGGTCGGCTACTTAAATGGGCGGTTGAATTGGGCCAATTCGAAATCAAATACCAACCAAGGTCTGCTATTAAGGGATAGGCCTTGGCGGATTTTATTGCTGAATGTACTGGGATTGCTGATATTCCCGACCAGCAAGAGCGTATAACTGGACAGAGAGAAGATCTTCCTACTTGGCAAATTTTTGTTGATGGGTTGTCGAACGAACATCATCCGGGAGCTGGAATTATACTAGTCACGCTGGAAAAGCACCAAATTCATTGCGCATTAAGATTCGGATTTAGCGCTTCTAATAATGAGGCAGAGTATGAAGCCCTCTTAGTAGGCTTGCGCTTAGCTAGAGATGTTCGTGCCCGGTCGGTTGAAGTAAACAGTGATTCCCAATTAGTGGTCTACCAAGTCTTAGGGGAATATTAAGCAAGGGGCCTACGCATGATGGCATACTTAAATAAGACCAAAGATCTGCTAGCACAATTCAAGGAGTGTACTATTAAGCTGGTACCGCGGGAGCAGAACTCTAACGCAGATGCTCTAGCAAAATTAGCTAGTGTAAAAGAGGCAGAATCTTTGAATATAGTACCAGTGGAATACTTAGCAGAGCCAAGCATTAATGAACAAGAAGCCATGCCCATCACAATAGCCAACACTTGGATGACACCCATTATTATTTACCTTGAGCAAGGAATCCTCCCAGATGATCGTAATCAAGCAAAGAGGATTATGAGGCAAGTTGCTAGGTACATTATGATGGATGGGGTGCTGTATAGAAGATGGTACTCTTTGCCTCTACTAAGGTGCATAGCACCTGACCAGTCAAAAAACTTATTGGCTGAAGTGCACGAGGGGTTCTGTGGAGATCATGTTGGGGGGCAAAGTCTATCTAAAAAGATTTTGCGGCAAGGATTTTTCTGGCCTACAATGAATGAAGATTCCATGGAGTATGCGAAGAAGTGTGATAAATGCCAGAGATTTTCTAAAGTACCCAGGGCGCCTCCGAATTCTTGAAGCAAATGCAGAGCCCGTGGCCTTTTGTAGTATAGGGCATTGATCTGATCGGGAAACTACCCAAAGGGAAAGGAGGAGTACAATTTGCAGTAGTTGATGAGGATTATTTCACCAAGTGGACCGAAGCTGAACCACTAGCAACGATCACCTCGAAGAAAATGTTAGATTTTGTGGTTAAGAATATAATATGTCGCTATGGTCTGCCCAAGAAGATAGTCTTTGACAACGACACTCAGTTCGATAGTGACTTATTTACTGATTTCTGCACTAGGCATGGCATCACGAAAAGTTTCTCCTCGTTAGCTCATTCGCAAACCAATGGGCAAGTTGAAGCCGTAAATAAAACTTTAAAAGATACTATAAAAAAGCGTCTAGAGCGAGCTAAGGGTGCTTGGGCAGAAGAATTACCAGAAGTTCTTTGGTCATACAGGACCACTGCTCGAACAGCAACTGGTCATACCCCCTTTTCCTTGGCATATGGGTATGAAGCCATGTTACCTGTGGAAGTAGACCCACCATCTCATCGGAGAACCATGTACGACCAGGAGAAGAATCACCAGTTGCTAGCTGAATCTTTAGATTTCCTTGAGGAGAGACGAGAAAAAGCAAGCTTGAGAGTTACTGCTCATCAACAAAAGGTGGCTCGCTATTTTAATTCCAAAGTCAGAGATCGAAAGTTCCAGGTCGGAGATTCGGTCCTCAGAAAGGTGTTCATCAGAGACCCGGCGGCTGGAGTGCTAGAACCAAACTGGGAGGGACCGTATCAGATTGAGCAAGTCTTACCACCCGACACTTACAAACTCGCTCGATTAAATGGAGAGCTGATCAGGAACTATTGGAAATGGTGAGCACTTGAGGAAATATTATCAATAAATATTGCTTCCAGAGTAGTAGCTTTGTCTCAAGTTTTTAACTTGTTATTTAAGTTTGTTTGTGAACTGGCTATTTGCTAACCAGTCATGTTATTTTGAACAATTTTGTTTTGTTTGAGACTCGTAATTAGACACGCTTTGTCCTTTTTTTCTTACGAGTAATAAAAGAGATCACGCGCAACGCGGTCGAATCTTGCTACAAATTTTGCATATGTGTTGATTATTCTTGCTTTGGCAGTGTTCAACTGTCATTACAACTTAAAACAAAAAAGGTTTTCTGAAGGAAATACCGGGCAGTGTTCAACTGGTTGGTATCCATCAAATGAATGACCAACGTTTAAATAGTTGCATGTTTTTGCAGTGTTTAACTGCTGAAATATCATTTGTATATTCAATGTGTTTCACGAGTAATAACTGCTCGGACAAATTCGATCAAGTAGCAAGTGATCAAGGATTTTTCAACCCCAATCACTTGGGGGGCACATAGGGTATACTGATCACAAGCAATAAGAACACGAGCAAAGATATTTGTTTTCAGGCTGACTTGTAAATCTTTGAAGTCAAAAGGGCCGTTAAGCTAACTTGTTTTACAAAGCTTAATTAACTTGGAATTTTTTCAAAATTTTAAGTTAAGAACAACTATTCGTGTGTAAATAAAACGCTATGATCATAAAATGTTAGAGCAATAAGAATGTGAGAAAGCATGCTTAGTAGTAACTTATGAAATGTTTAGAATTTCTAAGTTAGAAAACTAAGTACTCATATGAAAATATAAGGCATCTATGTAATAAAACTTTTAAATGACTCAAGTCTAAAAAAGTGAAGTGTTCATGCCAATAGCTCGGCCATACGAGCAAAAGTACAGTAGCAAAATACAAAATAAAGGTCTACTAGTATTCTAAGGAGTCGACTGGTCGGATGGAGGCTCACTGGTCGGTTGTGGGGCTTCCTGGTCAGGTTGTCACTTGGGTTGATCAACACCTTCCTCAGCATCAGTGGCTTCTTCCGGTCGGAATGATAGTGTGGGGGAAAAAGGTGTGGTACCAGCAGGATTAGCTGCCTCCTCACCAGCCTTTGCCTCGCATTTGGCAAGCTCTTCTGCCTTAGCCTCCTCTATGAGAAAGTCGAGGTTGAGAGGTTTGTTCAACTTCCACACCTGGTAAAAGCAATTGAAACAAATTTCCTCGTAGCGAGCGAGATCGGCTTCTTTCTCTCGCTTTAGCTCCTCGTTCTCACGAGTCAATTTCTCTAGCTGATCAGTCAATGACCTGTTGATTTGAGTTTGTTTTTGGTTTTCGTCAGCCAGCCCCCTAAGAGACTCATTCCGCCCAGCCATGGTCTTCTCTGCTTGCTCCACCTTGGATTTGAGATCTTTTTCCGAGGAAGTTAAAGTCTTCACTTTAGTTTGGGCATCCATTAGTTGATCATTTAAGACCTTGATCAATTCCTTGTAGTTTACTGCTCGATGCTGAGCATGGCTGATGGTGATAAGCGACTGCATGGAAAACAGGAAGTTACTACAAGTAAAAATGATTAATAGCAAACTGTCTTGTGATAAAATACTTACATTCATCAGCTGAGCGAGCCCCCTTTGTAAGACGACTTCAACACTAAGCCGAGGCAAGGATTCAAAGCTTTGAATCGTGAAGCATCATGAAGGGTTTGGTCATGCAGTTCCTTCCCAATGTTACCAGCAGTCCGAAGGGCCTCACTCAAGCCAGTCAGGCGAGTGGGGGTTAGGCTCGTAGAAGGAGAAATCGATGAAGGGGTTAGCTGCGGGATTGTAATCGGCTCCTCGGGTTGTCTTCCTTGGCTGATTGGGGTTGTCCTTGGAACTTTGCTTGGTGGGTTGGAGCCACTTCCTTCCCCAGATTTCCTCTTTTGGGCAAGAGTGGTGTTGAATTGCCTGAACATCTCTGAATCTGCAAAAGAGTAAACACAAGATTTGTTAGTAAAAAATAAAACAATATGTAGGTAAATACATTACAACTACCAGACAGCTCTATAAATCCCATATAACCAAGTTATTTAAAATCAAACATCTCACTATGACTACTAGACTTGAGTTTAGGATTTGGTCAAGGAAGTCATCCTCTTCATCAGATGATGAGCTTAAGTCTCTATGAAGCTGGATGGTCTTTCTTTTCCCAGGCTGTGTGGGAATAACACGTCTGCGTTGATCCTCTGGCTAGGGTTCCCTAATGATAAGGTCACCTGGTCTACGAGAGTAGGGAGACGGTCCAGAAGAGAACTGATCGGTCACTACCTCAGTATCGGCGTTGGACTGGTCAGTTGCATTCACTTCCTCAGTAGTACTCTCTACTATGATGTTCTGGTTACTTGGTAACAAGCCCACCATCTGAAGATTATCCACAGTAACCAACTCTTTCACATTCTTCTCCTCGGTGCACATATTAGCCAATTCTTCTGCTCGGGAACACATTTCCTTGGTAGGCAAGGGCTGGTGAAATGGATCCGCATGTGTAAAAGCTAAGTTGTTGGCTTTGATATTTGAAGTAAGAAAATACTCTGTATAGTATTTTCCAGGTGTTATCCCCAAAATTTGAAAACGATGATGTGGCAATAGAAATGACAAATGGCAAAGAATGGTGGGGTGATCTGGCTTGGGAGTGACCCGGTAAACCAGTGAAGAATTTTGACTGGCCAGTTAAGTGTCATGTCTGCCCAGGCATGACCTTGGCCGACCAATCACATGCTTGACTGCCCAGACATGACCTTGGCCGACCAGTCACATACTTGACTGCCCAGACATGACCTTGGCCGACCAGTCACATGTTTGTCTGCCCAGGCATGAACTTGTTCGACCAGTCATGACCAGGTCCGACCAGTCATGACCATGTCCGACCAGCCAAGTGCATGTCTACCCAGTCAAGTACATGTCGACGGTTTGGCCGACCAACCTGAATGTGATATGGATCAACTAGACAGAGCAGGGCTACGCAAAGATCCCAGAAACGGCTTCAGCAAGAATCGGTCTTGGCTTGCGCGGGAATCTCTCAGTTTATCCCGTAAAAATAGTGTATTGTTATATTTTGAATATTATTGTAAATTAAATATAATGAGAATAGCAAAATATCCCAATTATGGGGGGATATCATCTGTACGATCCTGAGCCTATAAATACAACGCTTATGGCATCATAAAGGGGACTTTTGGAACTTTTGATTCGAATTCTAATTTTCTAGAAAGAGAGAGTACTTGTATTTGAGAGAATTCTTGTATTCTTGTAATCTGCACTGAAGAAACTCAGTTGACTCAGGTTCATCTGATCTTGAGTGCAGATCTATAATCACAACTCTAAGTGGATTAGGCTATTACCAACACATTGGGGCTGAACCACTATAAAAATCGTCTGTGCCATTTATTTCTCTTGAAGGTTTTTATCGTTTTTGACGTCTACACGTCGTTGGCCAAAAACGCGGTCAACATTTTGGTTCTTTAATTGAGAGCCTGAAGAGAAGAAGCACACGACTATCATATCGAATGGCGCCCAAGAATACCAATGTGGCATCGAAAAAGGCAGGCACGTCAAAGGAACCTACTAGATCAGATGAACCTGGACCGCAGAACCCAGAGACTGAGCCCAGGGTGTTTCTCGAGGAGACCACTCCAGAAGTTGAACAACTTCAGGAAGCAATAAGCACTTTCCAAGAGGAGATGATGCAATTCAATGCTCGATAGGAGTCTTTTGCTGAAGAGATGGCCAGGCAGAGAGCTGCGTTAGAGCAACAAAGGTGCGATATGGAGGCCAGAAGCGAAGAGCTCAGACAGCAACAGGAGGAGGTCAACCGAAGACATCGTGAAGCAACACTTGCTCTAGAAGCGGTTACCCAATTGGCCCAAGCCAATGCTCAAGCCGCAGCACAAGCAGCCACCCAGGGAGCAAGAAATAATAATGCTGGTCGGAGGACCACTGACAGAGCCGATTCTCGAGGACCGGACATAAGCAGGAGTAACCCCCCTGGTCGGGAAGATGATGGGGATCGATCCAGAACTGCCTCGACGCAAAGGGAGCACTCTAGAACACCCTCTAGGAGCCACATATCAGAGACTTCTAGATCAGGGAGTCACCGATCGGGCAGTAAAAAGACTCCACCCAAGCAGGATCAGACCAGGACTCCTCGAGATAAGAGGACTTCACAATTCAAAGATGGGCATGGTCATGATGAGGCTGAGTCATCACACCGATCAGTCAAAGGAAAAGGAAGGCAATGACCAACAAGGAGGAAAAGACTGCCCAGGGCGTATCGAAAAGCCTCCATTGCACCCTGACTAGCAGCGTAGTAGGAGAGAGCAAGTCTCGCATAGTAAGCCCTTTGGAAAATAAAAAAGTACGATGTTTGATCGGGCAGGAGAGCATGCTTCGCGGAAGGATCTGAGGGACGATATCACCAGAAGGACCGTCCTGGTCGAAGGGCAAAATCTGAACCGCCCTGCTAGTCAAGTAGAAATACTTGACGACAATGCACCAGATGGTAATGCCCGACCAGGCGGTCAAGATCTTGGAACTTCATCAGTTGCACCAACCATCCAAGCCTAGCTTGATGTGCTAACAGCTGCAGTGCAAGGTTTGTCAAACGACCTTTTGGGATAGATGCGATAGACCATCGAAGTGGCAGCCCATTTTGTGCCCGGATTAGAGCAGCCCAGCCGCCAACAAAATATAAAGCACCAGTTCTGCCAATATATACAGAAAAGGCAGATCCCATCAGACATGTTGGGAAATTCGAGGACCAGATGGAACTGCTCGAAGTTAGTGACGATTATCGGTGTAGAGTTTTCCCGACTACATTGTCGGATACTGCCCAGGAATGGTATTGGAAGTTTAAGACAAACTCCATTACCTCTTGGGAAGCATTCAGGAAGGAGTTTTGTAGACAATTCAACACTGCCCGGACTCCACCAGTTTATGCCAACCACTTGGCAGATATCAAACAAGGAAAAGATGAATCTCTAAAGAATTATATACAAAGATTCATGAGAGAAGCCAATAGAGCAACTGCTGTAGGAGACGAGGGGAAGATGGTTGCAATATCTGCTGGGATAACTTATCAGAGCCCTTTGTGGGATAGTATACATAGAAATCCAATTTCAACACTTCAAAAATTTCTTGACCGAGCAGAAAAGTATATGAAATTGGATGATGCAATCGAGAAAGAGGAGAATGGTATAAACAATCCGGACGAATCAACTGACTCTCCTAAGGATGGTGGAAATAAACGTGGAAATAATGGGTCTGACCACCATGAGGAAAAGAAAGCAAAGTTGAGTTCAAACGAAAAGCCAACCAAGTATGAGCCTCAGTTCACTAATTACACCACTCTCTCGGCCAGCTGAGCGGAGATATATCTTGCTAGTCATGAAGAGGTTCCATACAAGAAGCCTCCCCTCATCAGGAAAGAGATGAGGAAGAGAGACATGAATAAGTTTTGTCGTTTCCATGGAGATTATAGTCACGACACGAATGAATGCAATCACCTCAAAGACGAGATATAATTTCTTCCCCGGTCAGGAAAGTTGAGGAAGTACCGGGCAGAGACACCCCAAGGAGAAGGAGGCAGCAGCAATCCTGGTTTCAAACGACAAAGATCTCCACCCTTGCAGCCCGGACCTGTGGACTTTACCTTAGACACTATATGTGGAGGTCCACACTTGGCTGAGGAAAGTAATGAAGCAAGGGAGAGATATGCTGAGTGGGAGTGCTAGGATCAGAAACCACTGGAGTGGCGAGCATCGAAGGATATATTATTTCTAAATACCGCTTTCAGAGTGGTAGCTTGATTTCGAGCTGTTTGACTTGTTATTTAAGTTTGGTTTATGAGCTGGTTATTTGCTAATCAGTCATTTTATTTTTGAACAATTTTGGTTGTTTAAGACTCGTTATTAGACATGTTTTGTCCTTTTTAATTTACGAGTAATAAAAGAGACTATGCGCAGCGTGGTCGATTCTTGCTACAAATATGCATGTGTGTTAGTTATCAGAGCAGTGTTCAAATGGTCAGTAAAATCGGACAGTGTTCAACTGGTCGATACATTCAAGCAGTGTTCAACTGCTCGAATATTTTCCATATGTTCTATGTGTTTCACGAGTAATTAACTGCTCGAACAGATTCAGTCAAGTAGCAAGTGACTAAGAGTCTTTCAACCCTCGATCACTCGGGGGGCACATGGGGTATACTGGTATATAATTTAACACAGGCAATAAGAGCACGAGTTAAGATATCTATTTTTAGGCTGACTTGTAAATTTTCGAAGTCCAAAAAGGCCATTAAGCTAACTTGTTTGACAAAGCTTAAGTAACTTGGAATTTTTTAAAATTTCAAGTTAGAAGTAGATATTCGTGTGACAATAAGTATTATGCTCATAAAATGTTAGAGCAATAAGAGTGTGAGAAAGTATACTTAGTATGGACTTATGAAATGTCTAGAATTTCAAAGTTAGAAAACTAAGTACTCATGCGAAAATATAAGGCATACATCAGAGTGACTTTACTATTCACAAAAAAAACTTATAACTTTTTAAGTCTAAAAAGACTTAGAATGTTTTAAGATAACAAAGAAAAGTAAAATATAAATGCCAACAGCTCGGCTATATGAGACAAATATTAAAGGTGCTAAGCAACAGTTGTCTTCGCAAGAAAAAAGAGTAAACTACTGGCCAGGTACAAAGTCTAGCTGATCAGGTGCAAAGTTTTCCTGGTCGGGAGAACAGATACAACTTCCCTAGTCAGTTGAGCATGCATCATTGGTCGAGTAGGAAACTCTATTGTTGGGTATGACTAACAACGATGAGTCCCTGAAGTGAATCAAACAAAAACGAACAAATGCATGCAAAGTAAATACTACATAGTGAAAAAATGTCTTTGAGAAGAGAAGTCAATTTTTCCCAAGATTGATTGAGAGACATCGATCTCTCAAAATGCTTTTGGGAGATTCAAACAAGGTGCCTAAAGTGTGGGCAGTTGTCTGAGGAGCTTAGAGATGCCAAGGAGCAGCGTGTGGTGTCCGCTCGAAGATGTGCGCCTGGTCCGAGGAGATGCGCGCCTGCTGTCCAAGGAGCAGCGTGTGGTGTCTGCTCAGAGCTGTGCGCCTGGTCCAAGGAGATGCGCGCCTGGGGTCCGAGGAGCTGCGCCTCATCCGAGCTGTGTGCCTGGTCCGAGGAGCTGCACACCTTGTGTCCGAGGAGCCGAAGGGTGCCGAGACACCCGAGGAGTTGTGTGGTGTCTGAGCGGACACTGCTGTCCGAAGAGCTTGTGTCTGAGGAGCCTAAGGGGCTGTCCAAAGAGCCCAGCACCCATGGCGTATGTGCGTGGGTGTCCGACCAGACACCTGGTGTCCGAGGGTGCGTGTCCGAGGGCTCCGAGGGATCTAGTTCGAGCAGCTCAAGCATCCGAGGGTGCGTGTCCGAGGTGCCGAGGGCCCTAGTCCGAGCCCATGCTTAGGCATCCGATCTGATCAAAATATTCAAAAGCAAAGAAAGAGCAATGGCCAATCGGCCTTACCCCTAAACCTATTCCGAAAAGCAAAAGCCCTAAATTCCAAAATACACAACAACAAGATCATAAGACAAGTTCGATCGTGGGTTCATTACAAGAGTGAAAATTATCGACTGGATGGAAGTTTTTGGATGACCTCAAAAACATTTGGCTAGAAGAAAAGTTTATTATGTGAGTATACATATAATAAACTTAGGGGGGCAATGTTATCCCCAAAATTTGAAAACGATGACATGGAAATAGAAATGACAAATGGCAAAGAATGGTGGGGTGATCTGGCTTGGGAGTGACCCGGTAGACCAGTGAAGAATTTTGACTGGCCAGTCAAGTGTCATGTCTGCCCAGGCATGACCTTGGCCGACCAGTCACATGCTTGACTGCCCAGACATGACCTTGGTTGACCAGTCACATGCTTGATTGCCCAGACATGACCTTGGCCGACCAGTCACATGTTTGTCTGCCCAGACATGAACTTGTCCGACCAGTCATGACCATGTCCGACCAGTCATTGTAATGCCCCAAATTTCCTAATAAGGTTTAGGACCTTGATTAGGAGGCCGGGAGGGTCATAATTGATTTATTATAGTATTTAATGATTATATGCATGTTTACGTGAATTATATTATTATATGATGGTGAATGCATGCATATGGGCTCATATGTTAATTATGAGGGTAATTTGGTAATTTGGCCGCTGTGGGCGTAATTGTATATTTTGGGGTGCATGGTTGTGATTAATTAATATAGCCACATTATAAGGTGGATTGGTTCGAGCTTTTCGACATGAGACGATCATGAGATGTAAGTGTTCGGTCTAGTCATAACGGGTTTAAGCTCGGGGCTCGGGGTGAGTCTCGGGGTGATATTTATGGTTATGGCGTTACCGGGGATTTTAGGGTAACGGGATATGAATTATTGGTGTTTGAGGATATTGAAATTAGCGGGAATTGGGAAGCGTTAATTATGATTAACGGGTTAAGCTAAAAGTACCAATTATACCCCTAGAGTGGCTTGAAAGGCTTTAGATGACATAAGGGCATTTTGGTCTTTTAACCCTAAGGATATATATGATTTGAAGGCTGTAGATTGATATTAAAACAGAGCCTATATTCTCATTCTCCCTTCCATCCCGTACAAGCTTCTTCCCTCACCTTTCTTTGAATTTTTGAGAGCTCAAATGGAGGTGTTGAGCTAGGGAACCTGTAACAACCATCAAAGGGGACTCAAAACAGGATTCAAGGTGAGTTCTAGTCACCTACTTCAGGTGGTGCTCTGTTTTCAAGCTTTGGTTTTCAGCTTTTGATCTTGTTAGAAGCTTGGATTCAAAGGGGTTTTGATGGAGTATAGGATTGGGTTTTGATGAGGGGAGGTTATGAGTGTTGTCTAGGGGTTTAATTATATGTTTGGAGGAGGTTTGGAGATGGTTTGAGGGACTGGTTTGAGAGGGAAAACACAGGGTTAAAATTCTGGTGCGTGTGGCCGACTTAGCTGGTCTAGGCTGGGCGCCGCGGCGCAGCAGGGGTGCGCCGCGGCCCTTGGTGTCTGTCAGGAGGGAGCCCTTCTGTCTGAAGGGCGCGCCGCGGCACAGCAGGGGAGGGCCGCGGCCCTTAAGGCTAATTTTGTTAAAGTGTGGTTTTTAGCTCGGGGATTCAAACCATAGGCCTCGGGGTTGAACCTAGTACCCGGTTGGGTAGTGTTTGAGGTCTCGGGGGCTGGGATTTGGTTTGGGAATCCTCAGTTATCGTTTTTATTAATAATACCTTATATTTGGTTATGACTAGGTGACCGCTAAAGGACTAAAAGTTGATCGTTCTCAAGGGTCGTTCTTTTAATCGTTCTAGCTCGACTTTGAGGTAAGAAAACTGCACCCTGTGTATATGTGACATGCATGGCTATTATGATGCATGTTGGTTGATTAATGAGTATGACATGCGTGGTTATTATATGATGCATGTCGGTTGATTATTATGTATGACATGCATGGCTATTCTTGATGCATGTTGGTTGACTATTAAACGTGACATGCATGGCTGTTATTGATGCATGTTAGATTGCTGGATATTGCATATGATGCATGTGAAACACGTGTTTGGGACATGCTTTATATACTGAGTATGATACTGTTCAGAGCTTGAGCCTCTGTGTTTATGCATGGCCCTAATAACACTAATACCTGTTTAGTAAGCATGCTAAATGCCTCGTTTATGGATATGGAACATGAAATATGTGATTGGTGGCATGTCTTACTTGTGATTGACACTGACTAGTCAGGGACCGACTCTAAAGTCGAGAATTTTGCATTGAATGGCTCTATAGCATTAATGCCAGACCGACCCTAAGGTCGAGAAACTTATAAGCGCTTGCCTGGTCTACGACCAGATGACTATAGCCAAGGTATATGACCCCGGTGACCGTTTGTCACATGGCTAAGGGACGTTGTCCATAGTTTCGACTCTAGAGTCGTGAGGAAGGTTATGTTGGTGACTAAACACCTCGCACCTGTCCTAATCAAGCTTAAGTCGAGAATTATGCATTGAATGGCTCTATGGCATTAATGCCAGACCGACCCTAAGGTCGAAGAACTATTAAGCGCTTGCCTGGTCTACGACCAGATGTTTATGGCCAAGGTATATGACCCCGGTGACTGTTTGTCACATGGCCAAGGGACGCTGTCCATTGAATGACTCTAGGGTCGGGAGGAAGGTTATGTTGGTGACCATTCACCATGCACCTGTCCTAATCAACTTATGAAAGGATCACGTATCAGTTAAGCCTTGGTGACCCTATCGTCACATGGCTAAAGGGAGCGATGCTCATTATTGTGACTTTTGGCTATTGTCACCTATTTGCTTGGACTGATAGTCCTGAATGGTTATTATGATCGTTGTTGATATTATATCATGCTTTATTGGGTTTTCTTGCTGGGCTTCGGCTCACGGGTGCTACGTGGTGCAGGTAAAGGCAAGAGGAAGCTGGACCATCCTTGAGTTGGAGAGCTTAGGTGATGACGTGTACATATGCAGCTGCTCGTCCACCACGGCCGAGGTTTAAAGTGGAACTAGGGTTGAACCCTGTTTTGCCGCATAGAACGGACTGTTGTAAATGTTTTCTGTAATAGACTCTGAAACTTTATTTTCGGGATCCCAATGTATATATTAAACGTTTTAGTGAAACGTTACATCCTAACCAAATTTTTAATCCCTAAACCGCTAATCATACTTAGTTACACGTTTTTGGCCAAATGACTCGATTAGCGAGTTTAGCACTGTTTACAAGGCACACCGTAACGGTCCTTGGAGTTGGGGCGTTACAGTCATGACCATGTCCGACCAGCCAAGTGCATGTCTGCCCAGCCAAGTGCATCTCTGCCCAGTCAGGTGCATGTCTGCCTAGTCAGGAGCATGTCCGCCCAGTGACGGTTTGGTCGACCAGCCTGAATGTGATATGGATCGACTAGACATAGCATGGCTACGCAAAGATCCCAGAAACGGCTTCAGCAAGAATTGGTCTTGGCTTGCGCGGGAATCTCTCAGTTTATCCCGTAAATATAGTGTATCGTTATATTTTGAATATTATTGTAAATTAAATATAATGAGAATAGCAAAATATCCCGATTATGGGGGGATATCATCTGTACAATCTTGAGCCTATAAATACAAGGCTTATGGCATCATAAAGGGGACTTTTGGAACTTTTGATTCAAATTCTAATTTTCTAGAGAGAGAGAGAGTACTTGTATTTGAGAGAATTCTTGTATTCTTGTAATCTGCACTGAAGAAACTCAGTTGACTCAGGTTCATCTGATCTTGAGTGCAGATCTATAATCACAACTTTAAGTGGATTAGGCTATTACCAACACATTGGGGCTGGACCACCATAAAAATCGTCTGTGTCGTTTATTTCTCTTGAAGGTTTTTATCGTTTTTGATGTCTACACGTCGTTGGCAAAAAACGCGGTCAACACCAAGATTTGACTTATGAGAGATACCATGGAGGTATTTAATCCCTTTATGCCTGTGGAAGAGGTGGAAAAAACCTGTATTCTTATGGCTTGGGTTAGTCCTGAAATCAAAGAGATAATGCACTTCATGAGGAGTGGGTGGATCCCAGCCTTGCAGGAAGTAAAGGATGCATAGAGCGGACAATGCCTGAATCCCATTGGGGGCAATCTGAAAAGGAGAGACGTTGAAGTAGTCCGCTACTGACTGAAAGAAAGAATGCAGTGGGATGGTAGCTCCTGTGTATACATGGTGCCTAGACCAGGCACAGTATGGTCCGCCAGGCTTGTTGGCTCTCTGGTGAGGGCGTGGACATATCACGTTAACCCCTCTCAGGCCCAAGGCTTGAATGTGTTTGTCGAACATGCCGGGGTTAAGTTTGGAGGGTTTGGCTGTAAACCAAGAAGGTGTTTATTCTCCTTCTTTTCTTAGTTTTTGAACGGCTAATCGCTGGATCTTGGTAGTAAATTTCTGAGTGATTTTTCTCTGAGGCTTGCTGGGTTTTTGTGTCTGGCGAGGCGGTCTTGAAGAAGACATAGTTCAGACTTCACTGCGTTCCACTACTTTCTGTGCTGCTCTGCGACCCACTTGAGGGTCCTGGTCTTGAGGAAGTCTGTTAGATTTCTTTACCCTCATTTCTGAATGGTCAGCCTGCTGATTGAGAAACTGTTCTTCGTGGAGGAAATATAAGGCTGATCGGGGGAGGATCTTTTTAAGACGACAAAGGCGATCCTCGGGGGTGCGATGGCTAGGAGACTTCGACGAAGAGTCGCTGCTTTGAGGAGTATCGCTCGATTGCGGAATGGAAGTGTCAGAATTTGTATGGTTGTCACCTCCCCTATAGTCGAAGCGATTCATCTACAACAAATAAAAATAGGGGGAGGTGAGTAACCAAACAAACATAAATCGATTAATGTAAAGAAAAAGTATTTATTTACTACAAAGAAAATATTTTATTGGGTAGTTAAAATATTTTTTACTCCCCAAAATGAGCATGTATGAGGGAAAAAAATGATAAGCCGAAAATTTGATGCCTAAAAGTGCGTGATGTCCGAGCGGATCGGGGTGTGTCCGAGGAGTCAACACGGCGTCCGAGCGGATGTCACGCGGTGTTCGAGCGGATTGGTGTAGTGTCCGAGGAGCTAGGCCCAGCAATTGGGTGCGGTGTGCACGGTGTCCGAGCGGATGTCACGTGGTGTCTGAGCGGATTGGTGGAGTGTCCGAGGAGCTAGGCCTAGCAATTGGGTGTGGTGTGTACGGAGTCCGAGCGGATGTCGCGCGGTGTCCGAGCGGATTGGTGGAGCGTTCGAGGGGCTCACCTAGGTTCTGAGGAGTGCAGCAGGTGCGCATACGCGAGTGGCTTGGCAGGCAGCGCCGTGCTGACCGATCGGGTGCATCTAGTCTGGCTGGCGTGTGCGCATTGGAGGAGTGCCGAGGGGCCTTGTCCAAGCAGTGCAGACATTTCCTAGGGGCTAGGTTCGGTCCGAGGAAAGCTAAGTGGTACCCGATCGGTCATGGGTTTTTTTCCCTCAACTTTTTTCGATAAACCTTAAATCCCCTAGGACACAAACACATTTCCTCACTCAAAATACACAATAACAAGATCAAAGTGGGGGATTTGAAAGGTTCCAAAAGTTCTAAGGACCCTATCTATCATCAAATACCCCTAGACCCATATATGCAATTTAGGTTGAAAAATTCATTTTTCTTTAAATTTCCATGAAATTGAAGACGAAATTGAGTTACCCATAGCCTAAGCAACATCAAAACATCCACAATACGCATTGTATATCAAAGATTCATAAACAAACTCAAGAGAAAATTTCCTATGGGGGTTTCGGCCTTCACATATTTTTTCTTAAAGCTTTGAGAAAAAAAAACACATAAGTGGAGATGAAGAAGAAGGACTTACCCAAATATGTCTTGAAGAGGTTGTGACTTCTTGAAGAACTCTTGGATTTGCTTGAAAAGAATGGAGCTTTGAACTTTCGGCCAAGAAGAGGACTTATGGGGTATTTGGCCAAGAGGGAAAAAGATGAGGGAGAGGGAAATTTTTTGCTCTTCTTTTTTGCTTATGAGAGTACGAGCACCTATGGGTCTATTTAAAGGGAAAAAGTGGAAATTGCCACTTATTCTCAGACTCTTGGAATTCTTTTGAGTATATTTACTTCCCATGTTTGAGAGCAGTTAATTACAGTATCGTGGTTTGTTATGGCGTCGTGGTTTGTTGCATAGGCGGGAAAATGAACAGTTAGATTTTTTTTTTATTGTGCTGTCAACAAGTGAAGAAAAAAAGTTTATTATGTGAGAATATCATATAATAAACTTGGGGGGCAAATGTTATCCTCAAAATTTGAAAACGATGACGTGGCAATAAAAGTGACAAATGGCAAGGAATGGCTGGGTAATCTGGCTTAGGAGTGACCCGGTAGACCAGTGAAGATTTTTGACTGACTAGTCAAGTGTCATGACCGACCAGTCATGACCTTGACCGACCACTCATGTGCTTGTCTGCCCAGTCAATGCCCTTGGCCGACCAGTCATGTCCTTGGCCGACCAGACATGTGCTTGTCCGCCCAGTCAGGTGCTTGCCCGACCAGTCATGTCCTTGGCTGACCAGTGAAGGTTTGGGCGACCAGTGAGGAGTTTTGGCCCTTCAGTTCTCCTCCTGAGTGTGATGTGGACCGACTAGACAGAACAGTGCTACGCAAAGGATCCCAGTAACGGTTTCAACAAGAATCGGTCATACATGTGCGAGAATCTCTCAGATTATCCCACAAAAATAGTGTATTGTTGTATTTTGAATATTATTATTAATTGAATATAGTGAGAATAGCGAAAAATCCTGATTATGGGGGACATCATTTATACGATCCTGAGCCTATAAATATAAGGCTCATGGCATCATAAAAAGGATTCGATTCTAATTTTCTGGGAGAAGATTGGTATATGGAGAAATATTGTATTCATTTCATCTGCACTGAAGAAACTCAGTTGACTCAGGTTCATCTGATCTTGAGTGGAGATCTATAATCATAACTCTAAGTGGATTAGACTATTACCAACACATTGGGGCTAAACCACTATAAAAATTGTCTGGGTCGTATATTTCTCTTGAAGGTTTTTTGTTGTTTTGACGTCTACACGTCGTTGGCCAAAAACGCGGTCAACATTTTGGTGCTTTCATTGAGAGCCTGAAGAGAAAGACAGACAATCCCTGTAGCATTATGGCGCCTAAGAACACCAATGCGGCCTCCAAGAAGCCAGGTTCCTCTAGAGAGCTTGCTAGATTAGAAGGTCCTGGTCCTCAAGACCATGAGACTAAGCCTAGAGTCATGCTCGAGGACGTGACTCCAGAGGTTGAACAACTCTAAGAAGCCATGGGGTCTTTCTAGGAGGAAATGGCACAATTCAATGCCAGACAGGAGTCATTTGCTGAAGAAATGGCTAGGCAGAAGGCTGCATTTGAGTAGCAAAGACGGGAGATGGACGCTAGGAGCGAAAAAATCAGGCGACAGCAGGAGGAGGCCGATAGGCGACATCGTGAGGCTGCACTCGCTCTGGAGGCAGCTACGCAGCTAGCCTAGGCCAATGCCCAAGCTGTAGCACGAGGAGTAGCCACCCCAGGAGCAAGTACCACAGAAGCTGGTCGCAAAAACACTGACAGACCCAATTCTCGAGGACCAAATAGAAGTGGTAGTAACCCACCTGGTCGGGAAGAAGATGGGGTCCGATCGGGCACTGCCTCAACCCAAAGGGGGAACTCCAGAACCCCCTCAAGGAGCCACCGATCAGAGACTTCCAGATCCAGAAGTCACAAGTCAGGCAGTAAGAAAACTCCACCTAAGCAGGAGCAAAATACGGCTCCTCGAGGTAAAGAAACTTCACACTTCAAAGACGGGCATGGTCGTGATGAAGCTGATAGTCATCACACTAATCATTCAAAGGAGAAGAATGACAACAACCAGCGAGGAGGAAAAGACCCCCTAGCGCAGACAGGAAGGCCACCACTGCATCCCAACCAGTAGCGCAGTGGCAAGGAGCATGTCCCGCACGGCAAGCCTTCCGAAAAAACTCGGAGTACGGTGTTTGATCGGTTAGGGAGGCATACCTCTCAGAAGGATCTAAGAGACGTCATTGCTGACAGGAGAAGGATCGTCCTGGTCGAAGGGCGAGATCCGAACCGACCTACCAGTCAAGTAGAAATACTTGATGATGGTGTGCCGGATAGAAGCGCCCGACCAGGCGGTCCAGAGAATGAGTCCCAAGCAGTGGCCCCAGGCATCCAAGCCCAGCTTGATGCTTTGACAGCAGCAGTTCAGGGTCTATCAAAACGACCTTCTACAATCGATCTAGTAGACCACAGGAGTGGCAGCCCGTTCTGTGCTCAAATTAGAGCAGCCCAGCCACCAGCGAAGTACAAAGCACCGGTACTGCCAGTTTATACAGAAAAGGCAGATCCGATAAGGCATGTGGGAAAATTCGAAGACCAAATGGAGCTGCTCGGAGTGAGTGATGACTATCGGTGCAGAGTTTTCCCCACTACATTGTTCGACACTGCCCAAGAGTGGTATTGGAAATTTAAGCCAAACTCCTTCACTTCTTGGGAAAGTTTCAGGAAAGAGTTTTGTAGGCAGTTCAGTGCTGCTCGGACCCCTCTAGTTTATGCCAATCACTTGGCAGATATTAAACAAGGGAAAGATGAATCTCTCAAAAACTACATACAAAGGTTCATGAGAGAAGCCAACCGAGCAACCGCGGTTAGAGATGAGGGGAAGATGGTGGCCATTTCTTCTGGCATAATATATCAGAATCCTTTATGGGATAGTATTCATCGCAACCCAATTTCAACGTTACAACAATTTCTTGATCGGGCGGACAAGTATATGAAATTGGATGATGCGATTGAGAAGGGAGAGAAGGGCCTGAACAATCCGAGCGGATCGACTGATCCTCCCAAGAATGGTGGAAATGATCAAAGTGGTGGTAAGAAACGTGGGAATAATGGGTCTGACCGCCACAATGAAAAGAAGGCTAAGTAGGGATCAAACGACAAGCCAACTATGACAGTCAGAATCCCGTGATCCGTAAGGGGAAAGACCGGGTAAGCTGTGCAATCCCACACCACCTGGGGAAGGTCAAATGTGATGATTATAAGACTGTGTAGGTATGTGACTACACAGTTGAAGAGGGCTTAAATGGATTGATGGGTACTACCTATATCAACAAGATGCATCTTCTTTTCGGTAGCCCATCACTTGAGAACTCCAAAGTTAAGCGTGCTTGGCCTGGGGTAATCTAGGGATGGGTGACCTCCTGGGAAGTTTCCTAGGAAGCATGTGAGTGAGGACAAAGCACGCTGAAAAGACTCGTGTTGGTTTGTAGGGCCAGTCGTCATTCCAGAAAGCAGCCATAGTGACATGGGGCGTCACACCAACTAAGTATGAACCTTGGTTCACCAATTACACCACTCTTTCAGCCATCCGAGCAGAGATATATCTCACAAGTCATCAGGAGGTCCCTTACCGGAAACCCCCACCCATCAAGAAGGAGATGAGTAAGAGAGATTTGAATAAGTTCTGTCGTTTCCATGGAGACTATGGTCACGACACGAATGAATGCAATCATCTCAAAGACGAGAATAGTGTTTTGTCTACTCCCCCTCTCTTGTACCCTTTTGAGACCAAAAATTGAGTTAGTCTCTCATACCAAGCCCGTGGGGCTTGTTTCAGCCCATACAAAGCTTTTTGCAGTTTAAAAACATGATTAGGATTGTAAGGATCCTCAAACCCTTTGGGCTGTTCCACATAAGCTTCTTCATTCAAAAATCCATTTAGAAATGCAGATTTTACATCCATTTGGAACAATTTAAAACCAAGAACACATGAAATAGCTAGTAATAATCTTATGGATTCAAGTCTTGCAACAGGGGCAAATGTCTCATCAAAATAAATTCCTTCAACTTGAGTGTACCCCTGTGCAACTAGTCTAGCTTTATTTCTTATTATGGTCCCAAATTCATCAATTTTGTTTTTAAATATCCACTTTGTACCTATAACATTGGTATGACTCAGTCTAGGGACAAGAACCCATACCTCATTCCTTGTGAATTGATCTAACTCTTCTTGCATAGCATTGATTCATGATTCATCATTTAAGGCCTCCTTCACATTTTTAGGTTCCAAAGTGGAAGTAAAACAAAAAAAATGAACCAAATTTACATACCTCTTTCGAGTGACCATACTCTCTTCAAGATTTCCCAGAATAAGGTCAGAATGGTGATTCTTTTTTACTCTAGTTGATGATTCTTTTTGAATGGAGTCAGAGGAAGTAACTAGATTTTCCTTTTCTGTTTGCCCAGTTGTTGTTTCGACAGAATTGGCTTTTGATACGTCAGCAACGACTGTTGTCCCCTCTGAAGGCTGTGCTGTCGGATCCGCCATTTCTTTATGATGTTGAACATCAATGAGCCTATCAATTTCCTCCTCATGGGAGTACTCAGAAATTTTTTTTAAATTATCAACAACCACATTAGCTGATTCCATAATAGTTTGGGTTCTCATATTATAGACACGATAAGCCCTACTATTTGTGGAATAACCAAGAAAAACTCCCATATCACTCTTGGCATCAAATTTGCCTAGATTCTCACGATCTCTAAGAATATAGCATAGACACCCAAAAACATGAAAGTAGTTAACATTGAGTTTTCTACTGTACGCCCTGGTTTTCCCACGGGCTGATTAGCAGGTCGAGCCTCGGACTAATCAAGGTTAGTCCGAGGACTTTCCCAGGTAAGAGATTTTGTTTTCCAGGTCGTACCCACTTAGCCCGAGGTATCCTCAAGAACTCGCCAATGCTGCCCAAGACTGGGGGAAGGAGTCCTTCAGGCCGAAGGCTGGGCCAATGAAGCAGCTCATTGTGCGAGCTGCTGCTCGTGGATCTCTGACCCTTTGTAAAGTCAACACACGCAAGATAAACGTGCCTATATCTGACATCACGTGTCCGATATCTCCCTGACTTCCCGGGCACGCATCAGGAACGTGCGCATTCAGACACCCACGGCTGGGTTGGGCCGTGCGGCCCATTATCTCCTTACATATTGATTAGACCACACTTATGTGTCAGGTTTAGGAATTAATCATAAATGTTACAGAGTTGATATGACCAATGGTAAGGTCACGTGATGACCTCCCTACCAACTTCCAGGTGCCTTCTCCTATAAATATGGGGACCCTGGGAGTTGATAGGGGTTGGAAAAAACCATCTCTGAAGAGCCATATACTTTGTAAACCAAATACCCAGAATACGTGAATAATATTGACTAGTGGAGTAGAAGGATTTTTAACCTTTGAACCACTTACAAACGTGTCTTGAGTCACATAGTTCATTCTCTAAGATTTCATATCTGTGACGGTTCTACTTTCAGCACTAATCCCTTTCTCTTCTTCTCTTAATTACCTGTTGGCGAAGAACCGCGTCAACATCTACCTTTCCAGATTTCATAAGGACTTTTGTTTGTACCTGGATGCAGAAAAACACGATTAATTGTGTAACAAGCTGTATTAATAGCTTCTGCCCACAATTTCTTTGTGAGTTTTTTGCTGTTAAGCATAACTCTGGCCATTTCCTGCAAGGTACGATTTTTTCGTTCCACTACCCCATTTTGTTAAGGGGTTTTGGGAGCAGAAAATTCATGCAAAATTCCAAACGATTTACAATATTCATCATAAACAGAATTTTCGAACTCCTTACCATGATCACTCCTTATTCGTACAATCTTTCCAATGTAACAATTTTTTTCAACTCTCAATCTTGTACATAGAGTTTGAAAAGCTTCAAATGTATTTGATTTTTCTCTCAAGAAATCTACCCAAGTAAACCTAGAAAAATCATCCACATAAACAAAAATGTATCTCTTGCCATTAATACTTTCAACTTGTATAGGACCCATGAGATCCACATGCAATAATTCTAACACATTTGAAGTATTAACATCAGATAATGCTTTATGGGAAATTTTCAACTGTTTTCCCAATTGGCATGATTCACACTTACCAAGTGATTCTTTACCCAACTTGGGTATACCACGGATGAGACCTGCATTAGCAATCTTTTTCAAGTTTTTGAAATTTATATGACCAAGTTTTTCATGCCACAAGTCAGTAATATTAAAACTTGATGAAGATGCATGTCATGTGAATTTTTGTGTGAGAGTGTAACAATTATCCAAAGAACGAAAACCTTTGAGAATAATATCACCATTTTGATTTAAAACATTACACTCATCATGTGAAAAATTAACATAAAAACCTTGGTCACAAATTTGACTTATGCTAATTAAGTTGGCTTTCAGCCCATCAACAAGAAGCACATTTTTCAGTTTCGGTAACCCTTCAATGTTTAGAGTACCTTTACCTAAAATATTTCCTGTCATTCCATCCCCAAAAGTTACTACTCCACACTTCAAGGATTTGAAGTTGGTAAGTATGTTGGCATTACCTGTCATATGTCTTGAAGAGCCGCTATCAAAGTACCATGAACTAGATGCATGCATTTTGTGACAGGTAAAAGTAGCCAAGCAAACAGAGTTAACTTTCTTGACCCATACTGTTTTTTATTTTGAATTTCTTTTGGTCAAGAATTGATTCATACCACCAAAGTGTTTATCATAATTTTTTTTTTGAATAAGTTTAACAGAGAAAAACACTTAGGTCTTATGTGACCTTTCATCCCACAAAAATGACAAACTGGTACAAAATGTTCAATGTTTCTTTTTGGAGAACTTTTCTTTAGTTGTAGATTTGTTTCAACAGATGACAACTTTGTCCTCTCAGCAGTGTGACTTGTTCCTGCAACACAGTTAGTTGACACAACAGACGGATAATTCATAGATTTTACAAAAACCGTTTTTCTTGAGGACTCAGATCCATTAGATCCTAATCCACTGTAGTCACCAACCTTTTTTCCTATTGAAAGAATATCATCCAAAATTCTAGATCTAGGATTAAGCATTTTGACACATTTTTGTAAAAACTCAATTTCTTTATTCAAAGAAATAATTTCATCATTTTTGGAAGCAATAATCATCTCAAGTTTTTTATTATTGCCAGCCATTAGACGATTCTCAGAACACACTTTCAGCCATTGATCATACATTATTTTATAAGACTCTTTCAATGACTCCTCATCTAAATCAGAATCATCAGAATCACTGTCTGAATTCTCATTGTTCTGAACAGAATTATTAAGGCATAATACATCCTTGTAATCGACCGAAGAAAAAACAATACCTTTGTGAACAGAGGTTAAGGCAACACTATTTTCCTCCTCATCACTCTGTTCAGAGTCTTGATCACTCCATGTGGCTGTCATGACTTTCTTTTTCTTTAAGGTATTTGCACACTCAGATTGAATGTGTCCAAATCCTTCACATTCCCTGCACTGAATGCCCTTTTTATTAGTCTCAAAGGGTTTAGAAAAATTACCTTTTGGTTTTTTGGATATGACCTTTTTGTTTCCCAATTTCTTTATGTATTTTTGGAAATTTTTTATCAACAGAGCCATCTCATCATCCTTATCTTCTGAACTTTCCTTCTTTTCTTTAGAGGATTTCAAGGAAATATATTTTTCCTTGATTTCCTCTGTCTTACCTTTTTGTCTAATTTGTTGGTTTAGTTCAAAAGTTCGAAGTGAACCCATCAGTTCCTCTACTTTTATTTTGTCTAGATCTTTTGCTTCTTCAATTGCAGTTAGCTTTGTCTGAAACCTGTCAGGAAGAGCTCTAACAATTTTTCGAACCAAAACATTCTCTTCAAGTTTTTCACCAAGAGCAAAATATTCGTTAGCAATATCTGACAATTTCTCATAAAATTCAGTGAGGGTTTCATTTTCATTCATTTTCAAATTTTCAAATTTTGTTGTGAGCATAACAAGCCTAGAACGCTTGACATCAGCAGTTCCTTCAAATTGAGTTTGAAGAATTTGCCAAGCATCTTTGGCCGAAACACATGAAGAAATCAATTTAATGTAACCTTCACCAACACCATTAAAAATAGCATGTAATGCTTTATTGTTGTAACTGGACAGTTTATCTTCAGCATCAGTCCATTCAAGTTCAGATTTTACCTTAGTTATATCATCGCTTTCTGCTGGAGGAGTCCAACCACTTAAAACAGCTCTCCAAGCCTTTTCATCTTGAGATTTGATAAAGGCTCTCATTCGAACTTTCCAATATGGATAGTTTGAATCGTTGAGTAAAGGGGGGCGAGTTATGGAACCTCCTTCTGTGAAAAAAGACATTGCAAGAACAAGAGCAACAAACAGAATAAACCAAGATCACACTCAGAAATGAGTGACCCGCTCTGATACCAATTGAAATTTAGTTTTTAGTAATTACCAAATTAATTAAACCAAGTGAATTAATTAAAGTGCAGAATGGTAATTAACTGTTTGCACAGAATACAGTTCTGTCGGGACAGAAACCAAACTTGTCACGACAGAAACTGAACACAATAAAAAAACAGTGCAAAAGAATAAAGAACATAATGAATTTTTACAAGGTTCAGAAACCATTTCGGATAACCTACTCCTTGGGGCCACGCCCAGAGAATAAAACCAATTAATAAAGAATCACAAGTACAAAAACATTGACTTAAACAAAATAAGACTCCCTCTTGAGATTTTCCGCAACTTGTTGTACTTCTCTTCACTAATCTGATCTTGATTGAAACGCTCAACCATTTGAACTCCCTTCAATGGTCAGCGAGTGCTTGCATCCTCCCGACGCAAGACTTGTAAAAAATCTTCTCCCGAAGACTACAAACGCTGTGTTCAAATTACAATGTCTATTCACTCATGAACATGGTATAAGCTCCCCACTAAAAACTAAACACACATAATTCTACAAGATCACGTGAATACTTATGATCTTGAATACAAAGAAGAACTCTCACAAATATTACAATAAAGCTCACAAATAATGCACCAAAGAGTTCACTCTTCCCATTGCCTTTAGAGCCCTATTTATAGTCTTTTTCGTGCTCACAAAGGCAGTGAAAGAATTCTTCTAATAAATGCAAGAATCATAGAAGTTATTCTTGATTGTCGAAGAGTTGCCTTATTTAGAAGATGCTGATCCGACAGATGCGATATCAGTGGGGACAGCTCAAACCTGTGTCGGATCAAAACAAGCTCAAAAAGGAAACAATAATTAATGACATTAAGAACCAGTTTCCTGATTGCAATCCTTGAGCTGCACGAAAATATATCAGCAAATAATCCAAAAATAACTTTGGGTAAGTACCGAATATTTGCAATAAACTTTGTTTCCTTTATAAACAAAATGAGACAATATATGCTAAATAAGGAAGCATATTATTGACCAAAAATCACACAAAAGGATAGTGGATTTTCGAAATTTGAAATAAAGGAAACCAAACAATTCCGAAATTTATAATAAAGGGAAACAAATATTTCCGAAAAATTATAATAAAAGGAAACAATTAAATCAACCAATTTCTCTTTTAAGAAAAAAGATATTTCTATAAAAATGCCAATTATAGGATTTACAGTTTTGATTATAGAAAAAGACCAAAATTGTACTTATCCTAAAAAGTAATTTTAAAAAGTATAATCCTTGTAAGATAAATAAATTAATATAAACTTCAACCATATATATAATTGTACTGAATTAAGTTATTGCAGTGAACTATGACAAACATAGTTAAAAATTTGTTCAAGAGAAAAATTCTATAAAAAAGATAACTCTAAGAGCATCAACAATGTGCAGTGCCAAAAGTGTTGCTTATATTAATGTGGGTCTCAAAATCAATAAAATACCATATATTCAACTCTATTTTTTGGCAACGTTGCCCACTGTTGATAATGTTGCTTTGTTTTTCCTTTTATATTTTTAGTTAAGATTATATTAATTAAATAAAATATTATATTTAGCATTTTTTCCAAAATTAGTATCGAAGCCGGCAATAGAGATGCTCTAAGGGAGCACTTGCCTCTCATGGAGAGGCTATAAAAAATTAAAGAAACCTATACTATTATGTATTAAGAATAATGACTATTATACTTACATTGAATCCAATTCCAACAAGATGAAATTCCAATATTGAAAAAAGTAATGACTTTCAATCTCAGTAATAATGCTATACAAGACAAATACCTTGGAACGCCCAATGACTTCAAAATAGTTACATGATTATCCTTTGGCACATGAGGTGGAAACCCAGCAAACCATTATTCCAAATCAAGAATAGAATAAATAAAAAAAGAAAAAGAAAAAAAGGCACACATAGAAAACAAGTTACTCTACAACTTTGTAATTATAATTATCAGACATATTTTGGAGTGAAGATCAATAATGATCATATTTATAGGACAATCATCTCTTGTTATCATATTAATAGAGTAATTGATGAAAATGATTTATTTTTTAAAGTTATTTTGCACTTTGATTTAGTTTTGATAATTTTTTGCAAAATAGTCTGTATAACATTTTGACTAAAGTTCTATAAAAAATTTGAGCAGTTGTCTGGAATGTCGGATGCCATTTTATCAAAACTAAATCAGAGTACAAAATAATTTAAAAAAATAGATCATTTTGCCAACTAACCCTTATCAATATCCAAGTAATATCAAATCATAGCAAGTGCGATACCCACCTCATGTACTTCCTATCATACTGCTTCTGTATATGAATCTTGACATCCTTGTACATCTCCTGGTCAGGCACCAAATCAGTGGCGATCTCATTGAACACTTTAGTAACTTCTTCGTCGCAACCAAGAAGGTTGACGAGAATCTTTTTCAACCTTAGCTCCTCGACATCATTGGGATGATCAATGAGTGAATCCATGAAGCATGCGTAGGAGGTGACTTCGTAGTCTGTCCTGAAATTATCGGGACACATCTCATAGGCAATCAAGTTCATGAATTTAGGCACAGTAGAGTCGTCCACCATTAAGCGAGGAAGTTCGAGCAAAGGCTTCACCCCGTATTTATAACTAAACTTTATTTTTCTCAACGACCAACGCTTGCGATCATTACCTCGTTTCAAGCCGATCCCCGCAGCTTTAAGTTCTTGGACGTTGCGAAAAGAATGAGATTTTTTGGGATCTTTTATTGGTTTTGATGACTTGGGATCTTGCTCTACAGGTTGTACAACAGCAAATTGGAGAAGCTCTAGAAGATGAGTTGGTGACTCGACGAGCTTATCATCTTCTGTAGTCTGTAAGAAATTTGGTTCCAGACTTGTATTGCACTCACTCGGTGCCATAACGTTCTTGACAATGAAATTCTTGATCGAAGCCATCAACTTCGTTGCAGTCATTACTCGTTCATCACTTTCATCAAGACTTTCCATCAAAAGCTCGAGAACATGAAAAGGAATTTGGTTCTCGAGCAAGAGCAAATCATTTAGAGCGAAAACTAATTGATCGATCTTAATGTTGAACCTCTGAAAGAAGTTAATGCTGTATACGAACTGGAGAATGAAACATCCATCTACGACCAACATCAAGCTCAGAGTATCATCATCGTCATCATAGCCTTGAAGCACCTCCTCATCGAATAGCTCCTTCAAACTGGTAATATTTTCTCTAATGATATTAAAGAAGAAGCGGGTAGAATACTTACTGTTTTTGACAAATTCCGCTGTAAATTCAGTCTTGTACTTCTCCCATAGCTCTAGCTTCGGTTTGCCACGGTGAATGGGGCCGATTGATACGACCCTCGGCTCAAAGTACTTGTCGAAGTTCTTGCGACCACGGAACACCATCGGCACCTTCTGTATCTTTGGTTTTGGTTTTGGTTTTTCATCCTCTTCGTCATCACTGGATTTTTGAGCTGGTACCATTCTCGACTTTTCATCTATTTCGTCGATTTTAGAGTCCACATTTTCATTCTTGGAAATGGCCGCCACAGAACTTTGGTCAGCTGCTTCATGGCTTTGATCGGCTGGAATGGACTCCATGAACTCATGCACACCCATAATTTTAACGAAATAAATTTAAAGCAAATATTAGTGATGTATATGCGATAGTATTGGATTGGATAGTATATAATTTTGCATGTGTATATATATGAATTTTGTTGGATTTATTAATTACTAGTATAAGACATTAAGATCATTACGAATTTTTCTAAGTTTAAATAATTATGTGCAGCTTGTAAGTTTGGTATATATTCGTTTCCAATAAAGAATTAATATTCATTTATTTCAGTCCAAGTTTGATGAGCTCTACATATTTTAAAAGCTAGATGAGTACAAGAGAGTTTAATTTCCTCTAGATATCATATTTTTTTAAGAGAGTAAAATTCCTATTAGTTAATAGTTTCCATGAAGAGATCGAGACCATAAGGGAACACAGCTTTCGTTTCATGGTAGGGATTGACATATATGTCATATTATATAAACATAATTGGGATAGAATATTAAATGTCAAGTGCCCTTTATACTATATATATAATTACTAGTTTTAAGTTTGAGAGTACTCAAGGAGTAAAATGTCTTATTTTTTATAATATAGAAAAAAAATAGTTAAATAGTTTTCTAATAGGTGATGTAAATTTTTTTTTACTTAAATAAATAGTATTTCTCTATATATAGTGAAACACTATTAATCAAGCTATAAATATTTTATTATTTTTTTATAGACTTTTGTATATATATGAGTATGATCTTATTATATTTAATTATTTTATTTCTTAAAATGAATAAAATATTTTTAAAAATATAATATTTAAATGATGTAGAGAAAAAATAAAGAAGCATATGTATGGTGTAATATAAAAGTTTGAGGTAAATTATAAAAAAAAGTATGTTTTAGTTATATATTTTGTAATATATTTTCTCTATAATATTTAGTTAAATCTCATAAAAACATCTTCTATTAGCTCATTTATATATATATATATTTATAATAACTATGCACAAACTCCAATTAATCCATATATACATTTATATAATATTTTAATATTATTATTTTTCTTTATAAGTTTTTTCTCTCTCATTTAGTATATATTTATTTTTTTATTATTTTATTTTAATTAATAAAATATATTTAAATAATGTAGAGAAATATACAGAGAAGTTAATGAATGATATAATATAAAACTTAGATGTAAAATAGAAAAAAATGTGTTTTGGGAAGGTATTTTAAATGATGGAGTATATTACCTATTGGGAGTGCTCTTATTATTTTTTTTTTCAAAACACAATACATGAATATGTGATGATGACATATATGTTTCAACAGAGGTAACCGGAAAATGCTCTCTAAGTACTAAATTCATTACTTTTAATCCAAGTTTTGTAAGAATCATTTTATACCTAATGTGTGCTTTATATATATATATATATATAAAAATAAAATATAAAATGTAGAAAAGTAGTGTTATAGGATGCAAAAGAATTGTTTTGAGAACTATAGTTCAAAAGAGGTTAAGCTGTAGTAGCTTAAAACAGATAAATGTAAATGTAACAGTTGTAAAAACTAACCAACTTATTGACCAAAATTAAAGACTATATTTACATAAATGTGGTAGGTTTTGAGTGAAGATGTATAAATTACATTGTGAAAACGTATGTCTTAGGACAATTATGTCGAGTGCTGCTTGAAAATGAAATCATTTACAATCTTGAGCAATGTTTGACGTTGAAATGTTAATTTTTTTTTTTGGTTGTTGTGTTTAAACTGATTTCCTATGGCTTAGAATCAACCAAAACCTTAGGTTACATATAATTAGTAAAAATATAATTAATTTTTCCTATAGCTTAAACATAAAAAATAATCAGCTGAAAAAAAAAACGCATTAACAACCCATGCTTCAAGTTTCTATATTACCTCTCGCTCTTATGTACGTGCATTTGCTATTCAATTCAAATGTAATTGTGGATCAACGATTCAACTTAAGGTGTTGCAATTCTACCAGTGTTTGACAAATGTTTGTAGTTGTTGAAATTATAGTCTGCTTGTGTTTAGACAAGTATTTTGGAAGTCGAAACACTTGTTGACGGTGAGAATTCGTCAACGATATAGGATCAGAAAACTCAAAGTATATTGTAAAAGTTAGGTAGAAAGAACTAGAAGAAAAAAAATGCAGAACCACAATGGAGTAAAAACTCGTATATTGCTTAATAGCTTGGGTGTACAATGAACTTTCCAACCCCTTAGCTTGAGGGGTCGAAGCCTATTTATAGGTGGGCTCTAATGACCCCTGATACAAGGTGGTCCCAAGGGACAAGATCGTACGTATGTACATTGTCAAGGTAGTGGTGCAGAGAGTCGTGGTGTCGACTCTGGTACATGGTCAGGGGTATGCAGAACATGCCACCACTTCTCGTACTAATTTGTGTCACCACTACTTGTCGGATACTGATATCAGAATCACGCATTTTCCACCTTTATAGTCGTATATCCCGTACTCGTACGCATGCCTTGTACCTGATGGTTCTTCTTTCATTTCCAAGATATAAATTCCCTCCAAGCTTCATTATATTTTGCTAAGTGTTAGAGAGCATCATGGGGTCTTCATTAACGTAGAATGGATTTCCTTTACAAGTTTTCCATATTGAGGCACTTTCGTGAAATAGGTCTTGGATAGTGAGGCCCTATTGCGTATCGGCCTCGCGACATAGGGTTTGGAGAATTTGGCCTCGCATAGTGACGCATCTAGGTATGCGGCCCTGGCGTCAAGTGTTGGGGTTTTATGCCCTAATTAAAACCCAAATTCTTTGTAATCTCATTTTATTATCAATAAAAGAATAGAAATAATTTTTTCACTTGTTCAATCACTTTGCTCACATATTTTATTTTCATGATTATTTGTTTAATATAAACTTCTATTAAATCCCGAGCATATAGCTAATCTTATTTATAGTGACGTAATCACAGTGGAATATAAATATGATTATATGTTCAAAATAAGTTAGTCCTAAGATTAGTCAGTGCACTGAATTTACACTGACTTGCCAATCTACGATATGATCTACTTACACATTACAGTGTTATGTTCTTTCCAGAACATTAGCAAAGTAGATAAGATCGGATGTATTTGTTACATCGGACAGGACCGATATTGACAGTTGATAAGATAAGTAAACATACCATTATTATCTATTCTAGTCATATCATATAGTTGACCATAGGTCAATTCAATCTCAATTCTGAGTGGTTAGTATTATAACTGATTGTATTATTTGAGTTATTTGACATGTTCGTTACCAGCTTACCCTACGGACTAGCCCATACTTACATCTTGGGAACTCAGTAGTATAATTGAGTGGGAGTGTTAATCATAGATATGAACATCTATAGCTTCTGATGAAGAAGTGAAACGATGGTTTCCTTTTAGTTTGGTTCAAGGTGAGAAATGATAGAGATCTCATTTCAGTAATTAAATTAGTTTACTGAAATATCATTTACAAGGAACTAAGTGTTTTAAGGATAAAATACAATGAGGGGTAAAACGGTATTTTAGTCCTATCTCATTGTAGACCGTCTATAGAGGATTGAGTGACAATTATGGTTGTAACAATGGATAATTAATAGCGTTTCTATATTTTTTATAGAGCGTTATATGAATTCAAGAGTGCAATTCCAAGTCTATAGTGGAGTCACGAGGAATTAATAAGTTAGTAAATTTATTTGTTAGATTTATGATAACTTATTGGAGCTTGATTTCATAGGCCCATGGTCCCCATTGTACCTTGGATAAAATCATCTAGATAGTCTTAATTAATTGATTTAATCATCAATTAGAATTATCAAAGTTGATCAGGTCAATTTTGGATAGTTTCACAGAGTAGTGTAATTTTGAGAAGAAAAGAGAAATTATGGCAGATTTATTAATTAAGATAAATTAGTATCTAAATTAATAAATAAATTTAAATCAAGGTTCAAATTATAAATAATTAATTTGATAAAGGATTTAAATAATGATTTAATTAATTAAATCAATAGAAAATAATACAGACCTTGATTTTAAGTCCAATGGGCTTATAATCAAATGGGAAATTTCACGGGCCTATAGCCCATGATAATTTTGACCTAGGGCTTCAAAATGGCTGTTATTTTATTGATTTTTTAATTAAATTAAATGGCCTAATTGAGTCTATAAAAGGAGTGCTTAGAGAGAAGTTAAAACAGAAGTTTGATAAGTCTCAATTCAGATTTTCTGATAGTTTTAGATTTTCTCTAAACACAAGTCATTTTCTAAGCCTCTTTGTTATTTTCTCTTCTTCTCTCTATATCTATCTCATGTGTTGAGAATTTCTCACACTAGTCTAGGTGGTTCTAAGGGTACATTGGAAGACCGTGAAGAAAATTGAAGATCGGTTCAGTTTCTTGATAATACTCTGCGACAGAGAGGATACAAGAGTTAGAGAAACTGAAGGAAGGACTCTTTAATTCCCCTGCGTATACTGTAAGTATTTTATTCTTTGTTTCTCTTTGAATTCAATTTTAGAAACATGTTTTAGGCTATCTCGTATTAATTTGTTTAATATTAGATATACATGAAAATAAATAAAGATCCTGTATAAGCTTTTTTCAACATCAAGGCATATCAGCTTCTCGGCATGCAGTGTGCCTCTCTTCACACAGGCCTCGCGCCAAGGCAAATGAGCCTTTAAGCCTTGCGATGAGGAGCCTCGCCACCTGGAGCCTCCTTCGCCCACTCAGCCTCACATAGGGAGGCACCTTTCTTCTCGCGGGTCTCGCACCAAGGCGAATGAGGCCTTAAGCCTTTTGTTGAGGAGCCTCACCACCTGTTGCCTCCTTCGCCCACTCTGTAACGCCTTGGTTACCCCAGAACAGTTGCAGTAAACGGTGAACCGTAAATTTAACTCGCTACCCGAGTTCTTTGGTTAAAAATGTGCTTCTAAGTGTAATTAATAGGCTAAGGTAGAAAACCAATAAAAAAGAAAGGATACATTTTATTTAGAACATAAAACTGTTCATGGGCCCATAAAAAAACATTTACAAGTTATTTACAACTCAAAATGGTCATTACAGTTTCAAGTTTACAAACCTGCCGACCTAAGCGGAAAAAATAGGGTAAACCCCCTAGTTCCTCTGAGAACTCCCTGGCCGTGGTGGTCAAGCTGCCGCATATGTACACAACACCACCTAAGCTCTCCACTCAAGGTTGGGTGAGCTTTTCTTTCCCTTTACCTGCACCACATAGCACCCATGAGCCAAAGCCGAGCAAGAAAACACAGTAATGCATATAAATATAAACAAATTATTATTATTATTATTATAATCACACAGAGTTTATAGCTCTGAACAGATGAGTGAATATCACTTGAGGTTCTAGTAAACTATAATGAGTGATTGACAAGCAAGTCACTAGCTTAAACAGATGAGTGACTGTTGGGTAAGTCACTAGCTTAAACTGATGAGTGACTACTAGGTAAGTCACTAGCTTAAACAGATGACTGACTGCTGGGTAAGTCACACGGGGCTCAGCACCCACAGCCATGTGACTAAATAGTCACTGCGGCTCTAAGTAACTAGCCTTTGGCTAGACAAGCGCTTATAGTATTCATTGAACTTGAGGTCGGTCCGACATTAATGCTCTTCTGAGTCATTTAATGCAGATGTCAATTAGATCTAATCTTTGTTGGTTTGCGTTGAACATGCTAAGGTCGTTCCTGACTTATAAGTCAGCACTGTGTGACCAGTGCCCAGTACCACTGCCGAACTTGACTAATGAGTCACAACTTCACAGTTGATACTGACACCTTAGCCAATTCTGACTAATTAGTCAGTGCCATGCACAAGTGGGCAAGATTTTCTAAGCATTCAATAATCACTCCATGTCCACATTTACACATTCAACATGCCTCATGAATAACCATGCATGTCACATATGGGGTGCAGTTTTCTTACCTCTGATTCGAGCGAGAATGAATAAAAGATTGAGATCGGTCTGACTTTTAGTCCTTTAGCGGTCACCTAGTCATAACCAAATATGGTACACCATCAATAAAATGAATAAAAAAGGTTCCCAAACCAAGATCTAGCCTCCGGGACATCAATCCCCACTAATCCGAGTAGTAGGAACAAACCCGAGGCCTACAACCAAGTTCCCGAGGTCAAACCACTCAAATGGGCTCAAAACTACCCAAGAGTCGCGGCCCTAGCACCTTGAGCCGCGGTCCCCAGCCACATCAAGAGCAAGGGCCACGGCGCCAGCAAGGCCAAAACCTTCCCAGCTGCTTCTTCAAGCTTGGGCTGCGGCGCCCAAGAACAGGGCCCCAACCCCCCACCCAGAACCAGCCAAGAACTCGATTTATCCCATCCTAAACCTTCCAAAAACATACCTAAACACTTCCAAATCCAAAAATCAAAGTGTTGACGCGGTTCTTCGCCAAAAGGTAATTAAGAAAAGAAGAGAAATGGATTAGTGCTCATGTTGAACCGAAATAGATAAATGATCTTAGAAATGAAATGGTGACTCAAAATACATTTTTTGAGTGGTTCAAAGGTTAAAATCCTTCTACTCCACTAGTCAGTATTATTGCTATATACTGGATATTTGATTACAGGGTCTTTCTTACAATATATATTCCAACCCCTTATAACTCCCAGGGTCTCCATATTTATAGGAGAAGGCACCTGGGAGTTGGTAAGAAGGTCATCCCGTGACCTTCTTACCTATCATGTCAACTCTGTGACATTTATGATTAATTCCTAAACCTGACACATAAGTGTGGTCAAATCAATAGGTAAGGGGATAATGGGCCGCACGGCCCAAACCAGTTGTGGGTGTCTGAAAACACACGTTCCTGCTGCGTGTCCGAGAAGTCAGGGGTATATCAGACACGTGATGTCTGATATATGCACGTTTACCTTGCGTGATTGACTTTATAAAAGGTCACAGCCTTCAACTCCAGCTCGTGGCACGAGCTGGATGCTTCCCTCGACCTGTGGTCTTCAGAGCCCAGGCTCAGTCCTTAAGCAATCTTGGCGAACCCTTAGGTTACCTCGAGCTAAGGAGGTAGGACCTTACGATGGCAGTTCCGGTCTTGGGGATACTCACGTGGTAGTCGTGATTAGGCCGTATCTCAGCGCGCTAATCAGCCCGTGGGAGAATCAGGGCGTACACAAAGTTCCCAAACTTCCCAATGATCCAAAACCATCAAATCCCGAGGCTCAAACGAACCAACAACTCAACGATTCACAAAATCCAATTCTAAGCTTAGAAACTCTAAAAACTCAAAACTTAAAACTTAGATTACCTTTGATTGGGTTGTTTCTCGTCAAATCCTTCGGTCAAGAAGCTTCTAATCTTTCCTAGGATCGCTATGCCTCGATCCTCGCTTGATTCCGACTTCTAGAACTCGAGATTTATTTGAAAATGCCTCGAACGATAAAATGAACTAACGGGAAGAGAAAAAGTATTTTTCTAACGTACGGTTCTATTTGACAAGCTACTTCAAGCTTAAGTAACCTCAAATAAAACCTAGTGCTCGGGGTCCCGAAAACACCCGAGGGGACATTATAGCCAAAACTTCCAGAATTTCCTCATGATCTCAATAACTCGCAATTTATCATCAAATAACCATTCTCATTACTCAATATCCCAATAAATGACCCCGTTATGAAAAAACCGCTATTTCACAATATAAGACCGTCTCATGCCGAATAGCTCGAATATATCTCCATAATAATGAGATCTCATCCATAAATCACAATATGCACCAAAATACACAAATATGCCCTCAACGAGCCAAATTATCAAAACACCCTAATAATCAAATGTGGACCCACATGCATGCATATAACATCATATTATAATATAATTCACATAAATATGCACATTATCATTTAATGGCATAATTAAACAATTATGGCCCTCCCGGCCTACTAATCCAGCCATTAAACCGCATTAGGGATTTCGGGGCATTACACACTTGGTCTCACATGATGAGGCACCTTTCTTCACGTGGGCCTTGCACCAAGGCGAATGAGGCCTTAAGCCTTGCATCGAGGAGCCTCGCCACTTGGTGCCTCCTTCACCCACTCAGCCTTGCACCAAGGCGTATGGGGCCTTAAGCCTTGTGCTGAGGAGTCTCGATCTTGAGGCACCCAAGAGTGCTATAATTACAGTAGTGACCCTTTCCTACCGAGGGGCACGTCAAGTGGTCGCGAGGGAGTATGTGCGCACGCCTAAGGCAAGCTAGGACTCGCATAACGAGGCCCTCGTCCATTCAATGCTCATGCCCATATGCGCCTTCATCGATGGATGCTTCAAAGGAAATTATCCCATATTCACACTTTCCCCTTAGTCTATAAATATACTTTTAAGTGTTCTTGTAGACTCTATCCTATGTTCCTTGTATGATATGAATGGTACTATTGCTTTGCTTTATTTTAGGAAGTTTGGGAGGCTCAACATTGGTGTGTTATCTGATGGTATATGAAGAAACACAAAGTGTATTTGGGTGGTGTGTTTCTTTGTAGTGTATAAAGAAACAAAAAAAACCAAATAACTAGGGTGGTGATCCAAGTACATCCTTGTAATTGAGTTAAGGCCAATTATTTTTGGGTGCAGATCCCAAAGTTGCCAAGGCTCTTGATCTCTACCATTCATCCTAGACTTGATCCAATGGCTAGGAAGTCTTGACTCTCCTTATATATACCTAAGGCTTGGATTCATTTCTTCACACCAAAACTTACTTAGCCTAGTGGTATCTCATTGAAGCTATTTCCAAGGGCTCCAAGGCTTGGATTCATTAGGTTCGCTGGGGATACTTGAAGGGACGCGTTAAGGTTTGTGGATCACTGCAGCTTTTGAGGTAAGAATAGTGGACACTTGCACACAGGGTGTATGCTTGACATACTTTACGATGTCCATCAGAACACAGATCCACCCTTTTACCTCAACAAGCCCATATCTGACATTGTATAGTCCCTAGACACTCCGACTAGGACGTCCTCTCTGATCTTTTTCAGTTGTGGATCTCCCAACTGACCTTCCTTTATTCTTTCCAACAATGTAGACTGTAGCGTAATGTTGGCCAACTGGCCCACCAACAACTCTATACAAGCTATGGTCATATCCTCTGCTAACTCTCTGGATATCAGTCTCGCACTGTAAATTTGTCCTAGACCCTTATGGCTTAAGGCATCTGCCACTACGTTGGCCTTCCCTGGGTGATACAGGATTTCACAATCATAATCCTTTACCAACTCCAGCCAACGCCTCTGTCTCATGTTTAGGTCTTTCTGTGTGAAAAAGTACTTTAGGCTCTTGTGGTCAGTGTATATCTCACACTTCTCCCCATAAAGGTAATGCTTCCATACTTTTAATGCAAAGACCACTGCTGCCAACTCTAAATCATGTGTGGGGTATCTTTGTTCATATTCTCACTACAAGAAATTCGACATTTACTTACCAATATTAATCGTAGGTAAAGATAGCGTATTGGTAGGTAAATCTCTTTACCTACATATTTTGACCAATTTTGTATTGGTAGGCTATAGTTAGTCGAGAAATGTACTATTGCCTAAAATTAGTATATTGGTAGGTAAAACTCACATGGACCCCACATAAATGACTTGGAGTTATTTGACATGGCATCTAATGTTTCAACTTACGTGGCAAGCCTTGTGGCATATTTTTAATGAAACACGTGGCACACATTTATTGGACCAGTTGGAACTAAGTGATTGGGTTACTTGTTCATTTTTATTGGTTACATGGCACTAAATGATTGGTCCATGTGGCATGTTCTGGTATACCTATTTTTACCTACACTTATTTATTTGTGAGTAAAGATAATATTTCTATATATGTAATTTTAATAATATATTTAAATTTAATTTAATGTAAATAATAAATAAAAGTAATTAATTATAAAATAACAGAATAAACATTAAGATGAGTGTTCGAGAGCCTCATATATTATAAAATAATAAACATTAATAACATAATAAACAAACATATATTATATACATAATTCTCTTTTCCAAGTGTTAAACTAATAACATTCCATAAAAAAAAATGTCAACAAGTGTACATAATTCTCTTTTCCAAGTCATTACAAATTCAATAATGTTATTTTTATTGACATTCTTCACTTTGGGATTGTTGCACGGGAGCCTCCTTTTCTCTAACTGATCTTGTGAACGCAAATGATGGCTTTGGGAGGTGGACAACGACGATAGCTAGAGGTGAGGTGAGGGTTGGTTGAAGGACTATAATTAACTTCAATACAATAAATATCCCTAATTTAATCATCATAAGGATTTCATAAAATATATGACTTATTATTATGGGCATTTGTGAGACTTGATATACCAGCATATATTAAAAACAAATATATGAGCACATCAAGTCTCATAATCACCAACATAAAATAAGTACACTTGTTCTTGAACATCATAGGCACAAAAAAAAAAATCAAAGTAACAATGAAATAAATTGTAAAACACACTCCAATTGGATTAAAAACTAGATTGAAAATTGCATTTATGCTTTAGAAAAACACTTAAGATTAATGCAAAACTTTGGAAACATAGCAGCAAATAAATAAATAGATTCAGTGCTTAACTATTAAAAAAAATCATCCTTAGTCAATTTCTTCAACTATAATATGAAATCAAAACTTCTACAACTTAAAATTAATATAAAATCTGAAACATGAATAAAGAAATTGTGTCTTCAATCTGGATAAACATATCAATATCTTAAACAAAGTCCTGAGAAACCAAATATCCAAATATGAAAACAAATTTCAGAAACAAAGTACCCAACCAGCCAAACATCTAAATCTGAGTACAGGAACAAAGCACTAGATTCACCAATGTAGTAAACTTATCAAACTAATCTATTCATATCTTATACTCACATCAAAACCAAACTAAATTCTTATTTAGAGTAAAAGGCAAAGTTTGAATGAACAGATCATGCTTTAATGCACATAGAACAAATCATACAAATATATAGCAAGCTGAAAAGCAAGTTGTAAACCAAACTAGACCATGCAAGCAAACAGAGAAAAATACACAAAATTCTTAACAATGAATTACATATGTTTGCAATCCCTACAAAACAAAAAACTCAATACACAACAAATTTAATCACACAATATATAGACATATTAAAACAGGCTCCTTGCTCAAAACAAAACCATACCCTACATCCAAAGAGCAACACTAAATCTGAATACAAATATAAAAAACAATGTACCAAAGCACTAAATTTGAATAAAACCAAAACAGAAAAAATGAAAATACACAATAAGAAAAACCAGAAATAATATAAGAGTAAAATTTGTCATGTGACTAATCTCAAAGTTACTAATGAGGAATGGATCCATCCTTGAGAGAAAGTGATATAATTTAATCATGCAATTAGATCCAATAACCTATACGAAAAATAGATCACATAACATCAATGATCAGATTTAAAACATAATAAAAAACACTTATTGAAAAAAAAAATCACAGATTATCAAATATCAGGTCCAAAACATAATTAGAAACAATAAAATAACAAATCAAATTCAGAACACACTAGAACAATTTTATGAATTAGAATTTGAAACTAATCCATTTCTAGAACAATTTTATAAATTTGAAATCTAAAGTTATCCTTTTCAAAAAGAAAAATCTAAAGTTATCACTAAAGCCCATTTTCTAAGTTTACTTTATTTGAATTTTCTCATAAAAGTCATTTATATAAGCATATTTCCAAGTCCTTTTTCATAAAAACATATCATTTAAAGTAGAAATTGTACAGTACAAAAATCACGACAGAGCCAAAAATTATTCAATTCTTTAACATCAAAAAAAGATCTAAGATAATGATGTATTCAACAAGCATTATACAGTACAAAACAACACAATAAAGAAATGCCAAAGTCTTTAAACAAAAACAATGAATCACAACTCAAAGCCTTAGAAATATGACACAAATAAAGCAGATTAAACCAATGAAATACATAAACCATATTAAAACAATGAACGCACTTAAATACTAAACACACATTGCAAGTACTAAACACCTAAACCATATTAAATCTAAGTCATATACTAATGCACATTGCAAATAACAATCAAAGGGCCTCAGAACAATGCATCATCATTAATCCTTCAAAACATTGGGGATTTAATCAAAATGAATCATAACAGTATACCTCAAAGGAAACCAACCGACAATATGAAACTCAAAGCCACCCAATCATTGAGCCAACAATCTGAAACTCACAAAGACATAGCCAAGTGTATCAAAAATTTCATACCACCCGAGCAAGCAAATTGATAACAATCTCAATATGGCGCCCCTGTCAAAACTGAATAACAATCTCAATATATGGTGCCCCTGTCAAAACTGAATAACAATCACAACTAATATAAAAATAAAACAAAGGATAACAACCATTCATTTAAACACAATTTAAACAAAACCATACCCATAGAAAAAATTGAAACCAGGAAGTCGTTTCAAGGGCTGAGACGGAGATTTGAAGATTAAGAGAAGGGAGTCAATGATTCAAATATGGAGGCGGCAATAGGGGCTAAGACAACTTGACAATGGAGGCAAATATTCAGATTTGGAGGTGGTGGCAACAACTAAGAGTACTCATCGGAGGGAGGCGACAACCACTTTTCTGGGTTTCACAGAATGAAGACTGAAGAAACATAAATAGAGAAAGCACCAACCCGATTGAACAGAGAGATGATCCAGGGAGATTGTAGTAGAGGATGTAGGATTACAAAATGAAGGGATTAAGCTGAGTGAGGAGTAGCAGCAGTAGATGGCAGATCGACCATCTCGTATGGAATAGAGGAGAGATGAGAGTGCAGCTGAAGAGAAAAGACAAGAGGGTTAGGGCTAGAGAATGAAGAGATGTACGGCGTGAGGATAGGGTTAGAGATATAGATGTATTAGGTTTATAAACTATAAACCTTAAATAAAAAAAATTAAATATTAATTTTTTTAAATAAATAAATAATATTATTAGTGCCACATGTACATCCACATGCATCTCTCATTTGACATGTCAGTTAATTTAATACACATCGGGAAACACATCACCACTTAAAAAAATTTATATGTAAAATTTATGTTAAAACTGGAGGGAAAAATAAGCGGTAGTGATAAAAAAATTTCCCTCCAAACTTATTCTATAATGACCCAACTATTTCTAAGACCTTAACTCCTTGAGTTCGGTAGGTGCCATCCGGTATGGTGCCCTTAAGATAGGCTAGGTGCTCGATACTAGTTCGATTGTGAAGTCAATTTCCCGAGTTGGAGGCAATCTTGGTAAGTCGTTAGGAAATAACTCTGGAAATTCCTTTATGATGCGGACGTCTCCAACCTTTAGTGGTGTTTCCTTTACCACATCCGTGACGCTGGCTAAGAGTGTGTGACATCCTTTTTCTATCATCCTCTGAGCTTTGAGAGATGAAATAAGCAGCGTACGTAGTCCTGAAACTTTTCCCATAAAGCATAGTCTCTGTTCGTCAAGAGTCTCGAACATCACTTTCTTGCGTTTGCAGTCGATGGTTGCGCCATGCCTTGCTAGCTAATCCATACCCAGTATCACGTCGAAGTCTTTAATCTCTAATTCTATCAGGTCTCCTTCTAGTTCTACATCCTCAATTTTGATCAGTACGCCTCGTACTATCCGTGATGATAGGACTATTTCACCTGAAGGCAATTCTGTTACAAACCTAGTTCTAAATCTTTCACAAGGTTTGTCTAATTTCTCTATCATTCCTAACGAGATATATGAGTGAGTGGCTCCCAAATCAAATAATACTGAACATACATTATTGAGGATAGGAATCTGACCTGTGACCACTTTATTACTAGCTTCGGCTTCTCCCTGGGTCAAGGCAAAGACTTTGGCAGGAACCATCTTGTTGTCCCTTTTCTCCTCATGCTTGAGCTGTGGACAATCTTTCCTCCGGTGACCTTCCTGACCACAATTGTAGCATCCCTTGGTGTTTGCACGGCACTCATCAGGATGTTTCTTTTGGCACTTAGAGCACTGCGGGTATTCTACATAACCCAACCTACTACCTCCATTGTTCGTCCATGCTCTTTTATCGTTGTCAGACTGCTTATTGTCAGGATGCCTTCTCTTCTGTCCATTACTATTGTTGCTAGGCTACTGGTTGTTGTGGTTGTTGTTCTGACCATTCTGAGGTTGACTCTGCTGTTTAGGCTTAGGCTTACTGGCCTCCTCCTTAGTAACATTCGCCTGAAGCCTTTCTACTTCTATAGCCGTTTCTAGAACATCGACATATGTAGTAGTTCTAGGGTTTCCTAGCTTAACCTCTAGCTCAATATTTGGTCTAAGTCCTCTAACAAACTTGGTAACCCTCAGAAAATTGGTTTGAACCAACTCTGGTGCAAACTTGGCTAGTCGGTGAAATTGTCGAGCATATTCTGCTACCGTCAAGTTGCCCTACTTCAGACTGGTGAACTCCTCAACCCTTGTAGCGATGACTACCGAATTGTAATATTTCTTGTGGAACAACTTCAGAAATTTGGTCCATGTCATGGTGGCAACATCGTGAGTCTGCTGAACTAAGTCCCACCATATTCTAGCATCCTTCTTAAGGAGAGACGAAACGCAGGATATGCGGTCCGTGTTGCCGAGATTCATGTGTGCTAGGATCGGCTCTACATTTCTGAGCCATTCTTCCGCCTCGAAGGGGTCTATTGTCCTTTCAAAGTTTGGAGTGTGTTGCTTATGAAACTGCTTTTAGATTGGCTCCATGTACTGAGCTGGGTAGGGCGCATAGTTTGCCATTGGCCATCCCCCATACAGACCTACTTGTTGGGGTGCCATTTGCTGAGGTTGTGGTTGCGGCTGAGGCTAAGGCTGAGCCTGTTGTCGCTGTTGCTGCATCAATTCCTCCATTTGTTGTCGAAGTTTGACGATGTCTGCAGTGTTATGAACCGGCGGCGGTGGTGCATTTAGGTTAGCAGCAACAATGGTATCTCTCTATAGTAACACTAGCATCTTGGAGGCTTTGATCAAATGCTTGAAGAATGAAGAAAATGGCTGAGCACTAGGTCCTATTTATAGAGTTTAAGGAGTGAAACTAACCCCTTTTAATTTGAATAAATAAATGATTATAAAATGAAAAAGATTTGAATTTTCGTTCAACTGACGCCCAGAACTCGGTCAAAATCGTTCAAAGGCAGGTCTAGGTGGTTAAGGGTAAATTTTAAAATTCAAAAATCAAACTTTCAAAAATACATACATGGAGCCGATATATCGCCCCCCATAGGCGATATATCACCTCCCCCTGTATTCTCGAGCCTCGTTCGATCGTTCGTGCAAAGTCGACGTGTTTTCCGTATCTTTTGTAGGCGATATATCGACCCCTATGCTGCGATATATCGGCATACATTGGTATATTAAACACGTATTTGCACTTTTCAGTATAATTTAAATTGGATAAGTAGCTTTGACTGAGTCATAATACGATCTTTACAGCTGCTGGAAGGTTCTAGAACTTCTAGATATTTCTTTTATTAAAATTATTCATCAAAATACTTAATTCCTTAATAATCATGATTATGACAAGTGTCATGCTCTTAATGGTTCTACCTAAACCTTTGGTTATAATAAATATATTTCTATGACCAGCAATATTAATCAAACCTTATGTTATAATTAATATTCTTAAACTAAACTTATAAAATCCATAACTGTTGCTATGAGTTTCCAACTAAGTCCCGACTTGAACCAAAATCCACGGCAGCTAACATAATTCTAACAAATACTAACTACCACTACTACTATCCATCTAGCTAGCTAAGTAAACATTACGGGACTCTGCATATTCATAGGTAAACTCATTACCTATGAATACTAATGGTAGGTAATGATACTTTTTATATCCTTGCGCCATATCTATAAGAATTACCTACTAATAATCAGTTACAATAAATAAGCATAGGTAAAAGATATCTTTAGCTACCAATAAATATATGTAGGTAACAAATATGTGGGTAAATGTCAGATTTGTTGTAGTGTCTTTCAACTGACATGATGCATAGGCAATCACCTTCCCTGACTGCATAATAACACAACATAAACCCTGATGTGAGGCATCACAGTAAATCACAAACTTCTCTTAATCTGTCAGGAGACTCAAAACTGGAGCTGTGATCAATCTCTGCTTCAATTCCAGGAAGCTATTCTCACACTTATATGATCACACAAACTTCTGATTCTTGCATGTTAGTTCATTCAATGAAGTATCAATCCTTGAGAACCCTTCCAAAAAAACCCTGTAATACCCTGCCAACCCAAGGAATCTCCTAATCTCTGAGGCATTCCTTGGCCTTGGCCAATCTCTGACCGCCTCAATCTTGGCTGGGTCCACCTTGATCCCCTTCTTACTGACAATATGATGAAGGAAAGTTACCTGAGGTAACCAGAACTCACATTTCTTGAACTTTGCAAACAATCTGTGTTCCCTCAGTCTTTGTAGAACCAACCTCAGATGTTGCTCATGTTCTGACTCTGATTGAGAATAAACCAGATTATCATCGATGAAGACGACCACAAACTGGTTTAGGTAATCCTTGAACACTCTGTTCATCAGATCCATAAAAGCAGCTGAGGCATTAGTCAACCCAAACGACATGACTAAGAACTCATAATGCCCATATTTAGTACGAAAGGCAATCTTTGGTATATCTCCCTCCTTGATCCTCAGCTGGTGATAATCAGATCGAAGATCTATCTTTGATAATACCATTTTACCCTGCAACTGATCAAACATATTATCTATCCTTAGCAGATGATACTTGTTCTTGATTGTCAACTTCTTTAGTTCTATGCAGTCAATACACATTCTCAGAGAACCATCATTCTTTTTTACAAACAGGACCAGTGCACCCCATGGTGAGAAACTGGGTCTAATAAAACCCAAGTCTAACAGCTCCTGCAGCTGTACCTTTAGTTATTTCAACTCTGATGGGGCCATTCTGTAAGGTGCCCTAGACACTGGCTCCATCCTTGGTGCCAGTTCAATCAGAAATTCAATATCTCTGTATGATGACAACCTTAGTAAATCCTCTGGAAACACATCCAAAAGCTCACAAACTAATCTTGTCTCCTCTGGTCCCACTTGCACGACCTGAGTGGTATCTATGCTAAGAATCCTATACACCCACCTTGCAATAGATCTCTGCCCCTCAATACAGATATCATAGGTACACGGGGTCCATGAACAGTGCCAACAAATACAAAATGATCCTCACCTTCAGGCTCAAAGTTATCATTTTTCTTCTGCAATCTATGTTTTCCCCATACTTCACTAACCATTCCATACCCAGAATCATGCCAAAGTCGGTCATAACCAACTCTATCAAATCAATAGATAACTCTCTGCCCTCCACTGTCACTGGTAAAGATTTGCCCTCCTAGATACTACTAACTCTCCAGTGGGTAATAAGGTCCCGAACCCCACAGGATAATAATCACATGGTCTTCACAACTATCAATGATTCTACTAGCAACAAAAGAATGTGTAGCACCAGAATCAATCAAAACAGTATAAGAGGTTCCAGCACTAAAAAGCTGACCTGTGACTACTGAGGGACAAGCCTTAGCTTCTTCCTATGTCAATGCGAACACTCGAGTTGGGGTCAAGTTGTCCGCCTTTCTTGGTTCTTCCTTTCTTGCCTTCGAGCAATATTTCTTTAGGTGTCCCACTACCCTGCATAAGAAGCAGGCCTTTGCTCGACCCTACCCAATATGGTGCCTTTTGCATCTGGCTCACTCTGGAAAATTCCTCTAGCACTCACTACCGCCCTGGCGACCTATTATAATACCACGTGGTCTCCTGTTAGGGCCTGAAGCTGGAAAGACATCAGGAGTCTTCCTTTTCTGATCACTGGGGCCCCCGCCCCTACCTGAACTCATAAATGGAGGTCCCACCCTCCTAGTGTCTCTCTTGGCCATGGTATTGCACCAAATGTTATTCTTTGCGCTCTCAACTATGAGTGCTTTCTCAACAACCCGTGCATAGGTAGTCACTCCTGGCACAGTGGTAATACGAACATCCTGGGCTATCATAGGTTGTAGCCCCTGGAGAAACCTCTCACTTCTGGTCCCATTAGTGGGCACCAGTTCTTCGGCAAACTTTGCCAATCTATCAAATTGCAAGGCATATTCAGTCACTGACATATTCCCATGAAGCAATTTATTGAACTTTTCAGCTTTTGCAGCCCTGATAGCATCATTGTAGTAATTTTCATTAAACAGGGTCTGGAATTCTTCTCAACCCAGGGCATTAACATTTCTGGTCTAGGATATCACTTCCCACCGAATTCGGGCATCCTCCCGAAACATATACGTGGCACAGGCCACCCTCTCGTTACCAGACACCCTCATAAAGTCTAGGATGGTGGTAACCATACTCATCCACTATTCATCCTTAGCCGGATCTACACTACCCTTAAATATTGGAGGGTGTTGTTTCCTGAACCTTTCATAAAGAGGTTCCCATTTATTCCCAGCCTCTGGCGGCTACTCAATTGTTGGCACCATCACATGTGGTGCCTCTGGCAAGATGTTCCCTACTGAAACCTGTTGCTGTCTCAGGAGGCGGATTTCTTCTTCCTGCCTTAATACCCTGGCTTGCAAATCAGCAAGCAACTGCTGCTAGTTCTTAGGAGCTAGCTGAGGGGTCTGACCTTGGTTGCAATAATCAATTCGACCAGTTAGGTAGTGATAACTAAACTTCTTGCTGCTTCACGGTCCAAGATCAAGCATATAACCATTCACATTCAATAGTCATGTTAATAAGCATGTCGATTCATATTCATATCCAAGTATGGTGCTAGTAAGCACGTCCTGATATCCTTAACCAATAACAATGCTAATAAGCATTTTCTGGCATACATGTATCTATGACAGCGCTAATGAGCGTGTCCTGACTTACATGTCCACATAACAACACTAATATGTGATTCTTTGGCATTCATAAGCAAAATCAGTGCTAATAAGCACGTCCTTTTATATCATGCAGCAGTCAAGGGCCAGACCCTATCAATATATCTCATGCTACCTAATGAGACATGCAGATAAAGCATTTATATCCTATTTAAGCAGTTAAGCACATAACCACATAAATAGTTACCAAACCCTGAGTCGAGCTTGTGTTTAGTGGCGAGTGTACATGCCCAGCCTGTCTTCAAGAACCCTTAACCTTGACATGCTCTGATACTAAGTTGTAACAAGCTGGTTAGCCAAGACAGTTACACTATGTATTTTAAATAGTGCTTAACTCGCTAAATGAATCATTAGGCCATAAACATGCATTTAAGTGTGATTACTGGTCCAGGGTTAAAAATTTCGGTTAAAAGGAATGGCTGTTTCATTAAAAATGTTAAACTGTACATGGGATCCCACAATTCAAAAGTGACAACCCGTCGACCTAAGCGGCAAAAATATGGTTACACCTTAGTTCTTCGTAGACACCTTGGCCATGGTGGTCAAGCGACCACATATGTACACATCACCACCTAAGCTCTCCAACTCATGGCTGGTCCAACTTTCCTTTCCCTTTACTTACACCACGTAGCACCCATGAGCCAAGGCCCAACAAGAAAACTTAATACAAGTGCATGAACAATATATACAGATTCAGATGTATATCTAGCATGCCCAGCAGTAATAACCTACTCATGCATGCATACAGGTACAAATAAATGATTATGGAATCATTCTGGGGCTCGCAGCCCTAATTTGATGACCATAGAGTTAACCCGAGGTTCTTTGCCCTAAATAGATGACTATAGAGTCAACCTGGGGTCCTTTGCCCTGAATAGATGAGCATAAAGTCACCCTAGCTTTGAGTAACTACCCATAGAGTTAGTCAAGTGCTTTGGTTTTCTACGACCATTGGGTCGAATGAGCGTGTAAAGCTCTCTTGATTAAATCTAATCATATCGACCAACGCTCAACGCGCTATTCCCGCCCTTGACTCATAAGTCAATGCTTTACGACCAGCACTCAGCGCTATTGCCATCCTTGACTGATAAGTCAATGCTTTTCTCAAATATATAATGCAAACGAGCATTCATCATATAAAAAAAATATCTGTGTATAGAGCACTCAACATGCTTCATCAATAATCACATGCATAATCATAATCATGCGCATTTATAGGGCCAATGCCCAATTAAAACCATATTTAGTATTCGGGCCAAGCGCTAATCATGTATGTTACATAATGGGTGCAGTTTTCTTAACTCAAGTCCAAGCGTAAAATAAATAAGAACGACCCTCGAGCACGATCCTGATCCCCTAGCAATAACCTTGTGGCAATCAGAATCTTGTGATCCGCAAGGTGAAAGACCGAGTAAAAAGTTGTGCAATCCCACATCGCCTAGGGAAGGTCAAGTGTGATGATTCTAAGACTGTGTAGATATGAGACTGCACAGTTGAAGATGGCTTAAATGGATTGATGAGTGCTACCTATGCCAACAAGATGCATCTTCTTTTTGGTAGCCCATCACTTGAGAACTCCAAAGTTAAGCGTGCTTGACCTGGAGCAATCTTATGATGGGTGACCTCCTGGGAAGTTTTCCCAGGAAGCGTGCGAGTGAGGACAAAGCACGCTGGAAAGACTCGTTTTGGTTTGCCGGGCCAATCGTCATTCCAAGAAGCAGCCATAGTGACGTGGGGAGTTACAAACCTAGTCACAACCAAGTATAGAAACCCATCAATAATGAGTAAATAAAGGCTTCTGGACCAAGTCCTAGCCTACGGGACGTTGAATCCTACCAAACCGGGTAGTAGGATCGATCCCAAGCACTTAGGTTTAAGTTTCCATCACTAAAAACCCATTTTGGCCATTTTCCCCTTTTGGGCCGCGGCCCCAAAAACCTGAGTCGCAACTTGCTCAAGTCAGAGGCTTAGCCCCTTCTCTGTCTGCGCCGCAGGCAACGACACGCTTATAAGGCGTTGCAGCCCAAGGTGCCCCCAACAGCCAAATCTTCCTCCTCCTTCAAGCCTGGGCCGTGACACACAAGAAAAGGGTTGCGACCTAACCACGAACACAACCAAAAACTCCATTTTTCCCATTTTAAATCCTCCCAAAAACCTATCCAAACATACCCAAATCTTAAAAACCAAGTTCCCAATCATCTCAATGGCCCAAAACCTTCAAAACTCAAGCTTCAAATCATTCAAAAACTCCTCAAAGCGTAAAATCCAAATTCAAAACGTAGGAAATTTTAGGAAACGAAAACTCGGAAATTCAAAGCTTAAATTACCTCTGATTATGTCTTCTCTCGCTAAATCCTTCGGCTAATAAGCTTCTAATCTTTCCTAGAATTGTTATGACTCTATCCTTGCTTGCATTCGAGTCCTAAAACTCAAGTTTCCTTCGAAAATGCGACGAACGATAAAAAGGGATAACAGAAGAAAGAGAGAGAGAGAGAGAGAGAGAGAGAGAGAGAGAGAGAAAATATTTTGAACGTATATTTGTTTCTATTAGGTTGCTTCAAGCTTAAGTAACCTTAAGTAAGACCTAAGGCTTGGGGTCCCAAAAACATCCCTGGGGTAAAATAGTCAAAATTCCAAGAATTTCCTCCTGATCTCCCTAACTCCCAATATATCATCGAATATTCATTTTCATTACCCAATATCCCGGTAATGTACTAAATACCCGAAATACCCCTTAATGTCAAGTATTGGTCTCATTGTGACTTTTCTGCTAACTTGCTCCCAAGGATCGCCTCGTGCTGAGAAACCAAAATATATCCACATAATAATGTGGTCTCACACATATATCACATATATGCCAAATATACTCATAACTGGCCAAATTATTAAAATTGCCCTTCTAATAAGAAACGGGCCCACATGCTTAATTAATACACCTAAACATGCATATCAGGTCATATAATAATATAACTCACATAATCTCATAATTACACGCATATATAACACATAAACATGTAATTTCCATAATTTTTCATCCTGACCCCCTAATCAAGACCCTAAGCCTTATTAGGTAATTTTGGACGTTACACTTACGTTATATGACACTTGTCCAATTCAACTTGGGATACGATCTTACATGATTTATGTTATATTGTCTTTATTGTTATTGATTTAAATTACTGGTTAAGGTTATGGGGTTGTGTCCTACACAACTCTTTTTGCTGGGCTTTGGATGTGGTTACTACGCAATAAGTTGGAGAGCTTTGGCAGATGGCGTACATGTTAAGGATTTAACGACCATAAGGGATCGAGCCTACATTGGAAATTTACTAAGTATTTTTAGAATAATGTTTTAGTTTATTGATTGGATTTTTAAGTTGTTTATTTTATTTTATATATGAAATCTATGAAACTCCAGAGTTCACTTCTATTAAACGTTTGAGTTTTATTTACGATCAATTTCTATAAATAAAAGAGTATTTTATTTTAAATTTCAATTATGGTAATTGTCAAATTAACGCTTCAAGAAATTGGGATGTTACATTGATGGAGTCACAATTGAAGAGAAAAGACGAATGGTACATCTTGAACAATTGTACTAAAATCAAGGATTATATGATTGAGCATATGAATGAGTTGGAAAGACAGGGTGGTTCGAATCCGCAACATAAACAAGAAGCGGAGTTTCCTGAGTGGTTCAAAACATGGGTTAGTATTTCAGAAATTTCTCATAATTATATTGATTAATAAATATTTATGGTTTTAATTGTATTTTTTTATATTTTTAGATCGATCAACTACGCCAGTCAATGCCTTCAAAGGTCTCTGATGAATTATATGCTCTTTCAAACAAAGTCAATTCTACCATCTTTTCCTATCCGAGTATAATTGTGAATGGGGTGAAATATATTATTCATAGTTGGGATCTAAAGCTGAAAAGCATAGAATAGTGGTATTATGGTCCCAAGTGTGGATGATGTAACTTACTATGGGGTGTTGGATGAAATAATCAAATTTTCGTACATGATGGGTTGCCGCGCTATACTTCTTAAGTTTAAATGGCTTGACACAAGTCGAACAATAGAAGATCCAATTTTAACAAGTGTGTCCATAAATGATGAATGTTACAAGGATGATCCTTTCATACTTGCATCCCAAGCAAAATTGGTATATTGTCTAAAAGATGATAAAAACAGGACTGGTAAACACTTATATTCCAAGGAATGTGTGGGATTTTTCAAACATAGATGTCGATGAGATTGACATTTCCAATGACATACCAATATTGCAAGAAGATAATTCTTCCGGATTCAAGTTATGGGTAGAGCTTCCAATATTAGACAATGTTCAATATAACCGTGATGATGTCAATCCAACTGAAGTACGGGATTTTAATGAGTTAGGTGGCACAACCTCTAATAACTTTGTTGTTTATGATGATGAATCTAATGAAGAGGGTTTATTCGACAATGGTGATGATGAAGAACATTTACTTGTTGATAGTGATAGCGATGATGATCATGTTGTAGTCAATGATGATGATGAGGAGGATGACTTGTAATATAGAAACAAATTTTGCAACTTGTTTTTTAATCCAATGAACATCATTTCTAATTATTTATTCATTTGTTAGACAAATGACTAAAAACCAACATATTAATTTCGTAAAATTTAATGACAATATAAATATGTAGGATGTCGGCTCCAGAATCTAGCAATAGCCAGGGAAAGAAAAAAGTAAGGGGATCTTACTACGATGCTAATGTTGAGAGAGAGATTGTGATGTTGCAATCCAAGGGGATTACCCATATGAAAGTGGAGTTTGATCCAACGACTGGAAGATCCATATATAAGTATGAAAAATAGTTCAACAACACCATTGCTCAATTGGTGCGAGACATCTTATCCCTTACTTTGTTTCAGTGGACTGATGTGCCACATACAGATGTTGCGACCATTTACTAGCGATTATCTGTAAGTATCTTACTAAACTTTAACATAGCACTAAAATAATTAATAAAAATGGTCAATATATATTATCCAAGTATTTCTAATTTTAATTGTAGGAGAAGTTCACTTTTCCATTGGAGGATAAAGTTGTTAAGGACAAGATGGAAAAATAAATAATGATGAAGTATTTGTCTGACTGGCGGTATAATATGAGGCGATATATATTGGGTTGAAATTGGAGGGGAGAAGGACAACGAAGTGGCAAAGGCGAAACCATTTACATGTGTTTCTTAACTTGACAGGGCGATGTTGTGTGATTATTGGTCTTCTAAGGAACAACAGGTAAAACTATAATTATTTATACTATTTTTTATTATGCAACTACTAATTACATTATTATTATTATTTCCTGTAAAACAGAAAAGGTATCGAGCCAAAATGCCTATACCGGGGGGACACGACTCCAAATCCATTGTGGCACATATTCATGATAACATAAGTTGTACGAATTATAAATTTTTATTGTTTCATAATGAATTTATGTGTATGTTATAATATTTTTTCCTTTCTAGGTTGATGAGTCTGGCCAATTTCCGAGCTTAATCGACATGTTCGAACAACTCCACCAAAAGAAGAAAGGTTGGCTAAGCGAGGAAGCAGGGAAGGCGCATGTAAGATTTAATTATTTTAAAATTGATTAATCATTATTTATTTTTATTTTTGTCTCTTATAATCTTAATTAATTAACTTTAATATTTTTCCAGAGGAGATTACTCAAAGGCGAGCATCACAAAGTACCCATACTGCCTCGTTTGCTGCATCTTGTGTTGGTGGTTCTGATGTCCCACTACCTCCGGACTTGGACACAGTGTGTGATATTTTAGGTCCTCGATCCCGCTATGAGAAAGGATTTGGGCCATTACCTAAGTTTAAGGCAACTGGAGGACAACGAGCACAGAGTTCGTTGTCCATGTCAGGTAGTCAACCATCTGTCGATGTAGGCTATCTTCGGGAGGAAAACGAGCAACTCAAAATAAAGCAGCAACCCCTTGAACAATTTATGCTCGCTCGATTCCAATACATAATACAGCGCAAGCAATACATGACGAATTACATGTAGCAGATGCAAGCAATGGTACCGGGAATGAATTTCCCGCCCCCATTTCAGCCCCCGCCCCCACTAACATTTAATTTTAATGGTGTTTCAGCTAGACAGGCATCCTATTCAGTCCACTAGGAATACAACGACGATGATGAGGATGATTTCGCCAAATAGATGTACTTTTATTTTCACTTTTAATTTTAAGAGAATTTATTTTATTTTGTTAAGTACTTTTATGACATTTACTTAATTATGTATTATTAGTTTGTAGTTTTTTATGACATTTAAAGAAAATTATGTAGTTTTTTTTATAATATTAATAAAATTAATTAATTACCAATAATAAATTTTAAATTGATTTTATAAATATATTAAAAACTTTTCCGGCGCGTGTATTTTCCGCCGGCAAAAGTAATTTTATTTTTTAAAAAACTAATTGAAAATGCTTTTTCCGACGCGTTTTTTGCGTCAACAAAAGTTAACCTTTTTCCCAGCCAGACTTTTGTCGGCGGATAAATAACCCCCCGGTAAAAATCGTAGTTCTCCGACAAAAAGATAGTCCCTTGATTTCATGGGTCAGTTTTTTGTCGGAGCGATGTTTTTGTGCCGGCGACTTATTTTCACTGCCAAAAGCACTTTTGTCGGCGTAATTTGAACGTCGCCGACAAAAGATGGTGCAACGACCACTCTTCGTCGTTCCCTTTCATCGATGCAAAAGCGCATCGGCAAAAGTAAAATGACTTTTGCCGGCAAAAACCTCATTTTTTGTAGTGTATATATTTACATGAAAATTAACTTTATGTTAGGAGTAGTGTTATATTATATATGGTTAAAGTACTAAATTTGATACCTTAAGGTGCTCAACAATACGTAATATTTATTATATTAAAATATGTGATATCCGATATTAAATTACACCAATAACAGTATGCTAGTTTTTTTGTGGTGTTGGGCACCAACGGTGTTCCTTAGCAATTTCCATGTAAAATGTGTGTAAGAAAAAAAAAACATTAAGCAAGATATTTTGACCTGCGTACAATTCTCTTAGAAGCAGTCCTACTTTTATCTTATGTGTATAATCTATTAATTAATTTATAGTAACCGGATTACTCTGCTCACATCTTTTATTTTCACTCATTAAGTAAGAATGATTCTTCCTTGGATTGAAATTAATGAATTTAATACTAGAGCACTTTTCTTGGTTAATTAGCCCTGATGAAACCCATAATTCCCTGAATGGTTCATAATAATAATAATTCTATCACAATTATGCTTGTATGATATGCCATATGTAAAGATCATTAACTTGGAATGAAAGAAATGAATACAATAATAATCATTTTTGGATAACTAAGCATTTTTTGGTGTCGTGCACGTACCAAATAATAATTCTTATATAGCAGCACGTATACTAAACTTAAACTTCAGAAAAATTAAGAATATGTGACTTTTACTACTAATTAGTAAGTCCAACAAAATTATATATATAGAAGATTAAAAACACATATATATTTATAAATATGCAAAGCCATATAAACCAATAATATAACACACACATATATATTACATAATAGAGTCATATTTGTCTTAAATTGTCATTAACAATATGAGTGAAAACGAGGTCATGGTGTCTGTAGAAGAGCTCACCCAGAGGAAGACAATCAAAAACATTCCAGCTGGGCAAAGCCATGAAGCAGCTGATCAAAGTTCTGTGATGGCCATTTCGGAGACTCGGAAGAAGGTTACTACTTTCGTCAACAATAATGGAATAGACGTATGCTTAAAGTTGGACGAAATAGAAGAAAAATCGAGAACAGAAGTAGTACCAGATGATCAAAAACCAAAACCAAAACCAAAGATACAGAAGGTGCCCGTGGCTGATCTCCAAGGTCATGGAGAGATCAATTTCATGAACAAGTACTTTCAGCCCAAGGTGGTGTCGATTGGCCCCATTCATCATGGTAATCCGAAGCTGGAGCAAGGGGAGAAGTACAAGACTGAGTTGACAGCCGAATTTGCCAGAAGCAGTAAGAAATCAATCCACCATTTCTTTGATATCATTAAACAAAATATTACCAGTTTGAAGGCACTGTTCGATGAGGAGTTGCTAAAAGACTATGATGATGATACTCTGAGCTTGATGTTGGTCGTGGATGGATGTTTCATACTTCAGTTCATAATCAGCTATTGCAAAAACGAATTGACTGAGAGGTTCAACATTAAGGTCGATCATTTACTCCTCGCTCTAAATGATTTGTTCTTGCTTGAGAACCAAATCCCTTTTGAAGTTCTCACGCTGTTGATGAACAGTGCTGCTGCTGATCCTGATGATGGCGGTCGTCTGATGGAGTCGATGAAGATTTTGCTCGTTGAATTCGTTATTAATAACGTTATCATGGCTCCGACCGAGTGCAAGAATGAAATTCAGAAGAATAATCGGATCATGAAACTCATTGGTATGCAGCCAGAAGCACCAGATCAAGATAACAATAACAAACAAGAATATTTAACTCATCTTCTTGAGCTTCTCCAAATCGTTGCTGTAACTAATGATGATGAACAAGATAAGACTACTGCAGCTGCTCATGCAATAATAAGATCAAGAGTAGAGCAAGATCTGGCAACACAAGTACAAGAAGGTCATCAGATGGTCAAACAAGTACAAGAATATCCTGCGAAATCTCAATCGGTTCGAAACATTCAGGAACTAAAAGCGGTGGGGATCGGTTTGAAACGAAGCAACAAACGCTGGTCCTTGAAAGAAATAAAGTACACTGATCTATACATCATGGGAGGTTTGCTCCAACTTCCTCGCTTAGTGGTCGACCACTTTACAGGCCATAAATTCATGAACTTGATCGCTTACGAGATGTGTCCCGACAATTTGAGGACGGACTACGGAGTCACCTCCTACGTATGCTTCATGCGTTCACTCATTGATCATCCCAACGATGTCAAGGAGCTAAGGTCAAAGAAGATTCTGGTGAGCCTTCTCGGTTGCGACGAACAAGTAACCAAACTGTTCGATGAGATAGTGAGTAGTACGTCTACTGAGTTGGTGCCTAACCCTAATATGTACAAGGATGTCAAGGATGGTATACGAAGGCAATACGATAGGAAGTGCATGATGGCGTCTATTGCCGATGCCTACGACGCTCATTTCAGTAGCCCTTGGAGTGCCATGGCTTTCGTTGCTGCAGTTTTCGCACTTGCTGTGAAAATCTGGTGTACAGTCATCAAAGCAGAATGATATATAGAAGTAACTAAACTATATATATGATTGTTGATTTGAAATAATAATGCACACTAATTTCCCATGCATCTTTTATATATATATATATAATGTTGTATCATAAATTGTACGTGTATCTTTATTTTTCATTAGTAAAATTTGATCGATGATCACGTTGATCGATCGCTATATCTATATATCTGTATGATTAATTGCTGATGACTAACGTAACGTGCTTTTTGTTTCCATACACATATTAGGTGTTTAATTTTAGGAAATAAACCATTTTAGTCTTCCCACTTCATACAAAATACTATCTTTCAGTTTCCATAAATATCAAAATGGTACTCTTATTTATTTTTTTCAAAGACTCTGTTACCCTCACCTATATATTTTATCTATAATTAAAATTAGTTTTAATTTAATAAAAAAATAAGAAAATAAAATAAATTAAATTAAATATTACATTTTATTATTATTTAATATTTAATTTTAACTTAAATAAATTTAGAGTATTATTATTTTTTTAAAATATATAAATTTATCTAAGTTTATTTAATTTATTAAATAATTATAAATAACTTTAATTATAAATAAAATATATAAGTGGGGGTAAAAGTATCTTTGAAAAAATAACTGACTATAAATAGGTCAAGGATACCATTTTGTTATGAACAACAAAACAAAGAGTACTATTTTGGTATTTTTGATAACTTGAAAACATCTCTATACTTTCCATAAACTTAAATGTTGACCACGATTTTGGCCAACGACGAATAGACGTCAAAACTACAGTAAGCATTGAATAGAAAATACGACACCAATAATTTTATAGTGGTTTCAGCCCCAATTTATTGGTTATAGCCTAATCCACTTTGAGTTGTGATATATAAAGCATACACTTAAGATCAGATGGACCTAAGCCAACTGAGTTTCTCAAATGTAAGTAGAAAAATACAGAGTTTCTCTCTCTATAAAATACAAGCTTTCTATCTCTAACCTCTCTCAGAAAATGCCCAAGAACGCCCCAAGTAACAGTCCCAAAATCTCAAAATTAGAAAGACTCCAAGTCTCCAAAGGATCTCATCCTTAAAATGGTGACATGAGCTCTTTATTTATAGGCTTATGGATCGTACATGAAAAATATCCCGTTTTGACGAGGTCCTTGGTTGTTTCAACTAACTTTAATTAATAAAATAATAAATAAATCCAAATTACAACAATATAGCTATTACTTCGGGATATCTAAGAGATTCGCGCGGTAGTTACGAGTGATTCAGGTTGAAGTTGTTACTGAGATTCTACAAAGAAGTCACCGGGCAGTTAACTCCTGAGATTCTGACACATCCGGTCGAATGAAACCCATTTCTAAGATGACTGGTTGGATGAAACCCATTTATGAGATGGCTGGTCGGCTATATCACATTACTGAAGTGACTAGTCGGCCAAAACACATTACTGGTCGGATACTACTATTTTCTGAAGTGACTGGTCGGACATAAATTTTTACTGGTCGGTCAAGAACCTTACTAGTCGGACAGAAACCTTACCTAGTCGGTCAAATTACTTCCTGATCAGATAAACCAATTTCGTGACCAGTAATATCACAACTCCGAAGATTAATTTCAAACAGTTTCACTTCTTTACTCAACACATTTATTGACTATTAATGCGTCATTTATTGACCATGCATTTTCACTTGTCCCATCCTATTTCCACGTCATCGAACGAAATTTTGGGATAACATTTGCCCCCCAAGTTTATTATATGATTTTCTCATATGATAAACTTTTTCTCTAGCTGATAGTTATTCGCGTCGTCCAAAAGCTTCCACCCGGTCAGTAACTTTCACTTTTGAAGTAAACCCACGATTGAACTTTTCTGTCCATAAAAATGGTAGTTATCAGTTTCCCATTTCCATTGCTCTTTCGGTTCATGGGTATAGGATAATCATTGATTTTATCTTGAAGCTTGTTGAACCCTTGAAATTCAACTTGTTGATCTTGTTTGCATAGCCCAAGAATAAGAAAATATGTTTATGCATTACTCTACGATCCATACCCTTTAGCCCCTCAAACTTGTTTCTTTTGTCGTTCCTAGCTGATCAGATTCCTTTGGCCCCTCGAAACCCTAGTTTCTTAGCTACTTGGACGCCTGCCTTGCCACTCGGACACCACTCCATATATATGCCCAACCTCTCAGACATGTAGCCTTGGATGTGCCAAGCTCCTCGAGAATTCCCCATCCGCTCGGCACCCCTGGCTCCTCGATATGCAATCTCTTCAAACAACAGCCATCGACATGCCTCGCCCCTCGGCACGCGGATCCTTGGATGCTTGGACACACGGAGCCCCTCGGATGCGCACCCCCTCGGCATGCCTATCTCCTCGGATGCGCACCTACAGTAGCTCCTCAGACACCTCTCGATGCCTGGCTCCTCGGATGGCCAGCCAGCAACTCCTCGGTCCCTTCTCAACTCCTCGACAATTTCTTGGCCGATCGGGACATACGCCCATCTTTTCGAACTGCTCGGACACACCATATCCGTTCGGTCACAAGCCTGGCTACTCGGACGCACGCCTAGCCACTCGGACACCATAGCCACTCGGTCGCACGCCTGGCTGCTCGGACACCACAGCCTAACTGCTCGGACGCATGCCCTTAAGTCCTCTGGCTTGTACAAAAACTTTATGGTTCATGATTTATGCACCAAAAATTTCTGATTATTATTGTTGCTCTCATACATTTTTACCTGGGTAGTAAAATATTTTTACTGCTCAGATAAAATGTTCTACTGGGTAGTAAATATTTTTTCTTTGCATTTATTTGTTTGTGTTTGTTTTTACTCCAGAGACTCATCACTATTATTCATGCTCAACGCCGAGCAGTAGACTATAAGGATCTGGTCAAGGTTTTGAATGATCAATTGGTGGAAGCCCAGGCAAAGATTAAAAATTTGACCAAATCTAAAGAAGATCTTCAATCCAAGGCCAAGCAGTCAGAGAAGACCATTTCCGGGCGGGATGGATCTCTAAGGGAGTTGGCTGATGAGAATAAGAAACAAATCCAAACCATCAAGATGTTGATTAACCAGCTAGAAAAAAATGACTCGTGAGAATGAGGAGCTGAAACAAGACAAAGAAGTTGATCCGGCCTATTATGAAGAAATTTGCTTCAACTGCTTCTATCATATTGGGAAGTTAAACAAGCCTCTCAAACTTGTTATTCTTTCTTAAGAAGCCAAGGCCGAAGAACTCCCCAACTATGAAGCCAAGGCATCTGAGGAGGCTGCTCTTCCAGCCGACATTGTGCTTGCCTCTCCTGCTCTATCATTCCGACCAGAGGAGGTTCTGGATGCTGACGATGGTGTTGACCAGCCAGGGACTAATTTACCCGACCAGTAGACACTTATAACCGACTTGAGAGCTTCCTGTCCAACAACAGAGTTTTCTACTCGACCAGTGATACATGCTCAGCCAACCAGGGAAGTTGTATCTACTCTCCCGACCAGGAAAACTTTACACCTGACTAGCTGAACTTTGTATCTGGCTAGTAGTGTACTCGTTTTTCTTATACTTTTGAGAAGACAACTGATGCTTAGCAGCTTTGATATTTTTCTCGTAACGCCGAGCTATTGGCATTTATACTTTACTTTTCTTTGCTAACTTGAAACATTCTAAGTCTTTTTAGACTTAAAACATTATAAGTTTTTTTGTAAATAGTAAAGTCACTCTGATGTATACCTTATATTTTCGCATGAGTAATTAGTTTTCTAACTTAGAAATTCTAAACATTTCATAAGTCCCTACTAAGTATACTTTCTCACACTCTTATTGCTCTAACATTTTATGAGCATAATTTTTATTGTCACACGAATATTTGCTTCTAACTTGAAATTTTGAAAAATTCCAAGTTACTTAAGCTTTGTCAAACAAGTTAGCTTAATGGCCTTTTTTTACTTCAAAAATGTATAAGTCAGCCTAAAAACAGATATCTTAACTCGTGCTCTTATTGCCTGTGTTAAATTATATACCAGTATACCCTATGTGCCCCCCAAATGATCGAGGGTTGAAAGATCCTTGGTCACTTGCTACTTGACCGAATCTATTCGAGCAGTTAATTAATTGAGAAACACATAGAATATATGGAAAACATTCGAGCAGTTGAACACTGCTTGAACATACCGACCAGTTGAACATTGTTCGAAAAATTAACACACATGCATATTTGTATCAAGAATCGACCACGCTGCGCGTAGTCTCTTTTATTACTCGTAAATTAAAAAAAGACAAAACGTGTTTAATAACGAGTCTTAAACAACAAAAATTGTTCAAAAATAAATAAATGACTGGTTAGCAAATAACCAGCTCATAAACCAAACTCAAATAACAAGTTAAATAACTTGAAATTAAGCTACCACTCTAAAAGCGGTATTTTAGTGATAATATATCCTCAGATCCTCGCCATTCCAGTGGTTCCTAATCAGGCTCCGTTCACCAAATCTGATCCTAGCACTCCCGCTCATGTCGAAGTGTCTGGGCATACCTCTCCCTTGCTTTGTTACTATCATCAGCCAAGTGTGGACCTCCACATATAGTGTCTAAGGTAAAGTCCACAGGCCCCGGTTGCAAGGGTGGAGATCTCTGTCGTTTGAACCCAGGATTGCTGCTGCCTCCTTCTCTTTGGGATGTCTCTGCCCAGTACTTTTTCAATTGGCCTGATCAGAGAAGAAATTATATCTCATCTTTGAGGTGATTGCATTCATTCGTGTTGTGACCATAATCTCCATGGAAACGACAAAACTTATTCATGTCTCTCTTACTCATCTCTTTCTTGATGGGTGGAGGTTTCTTGTAGGGAACCTCTTCATGACTAGCAACATATATTTTTGCCCGGCTGGCCGAGAGAGTGGTGTAATTAGTGAACTGAGGCTTATACTTGGTTGGCTGTTCGTTTGAACTGGACTTAGCCTTCTTTTCTTCATGGCGGTCAGACCCGTTATTCCCACGTTTCTTTCCACCATTCTGATCGTTTCCACCATTCTTAAGAGGGTCAGCTGATCCGTCCAGATTGTTTATGCCATTCTCCTCTTTCTCGATTGCATCATCCATTTTCATATACTTGTCCGCTCGGTCAAGAAATTGTTGAAGTGTTGAAATTGGATTTCTATGTATACTATCCCACAAAGGGCTCCGGTAAGTGATTCCAGAGGATATGTCAACCATCTTCCCCTCGTCTCCTATGGAAGTTGCTCTGTTGGCCTCTCTCATGAATCTCTATATATAATTCTTTAGAGATTCATCTTTTCCTTGTTTGATATCTGCCAAGTGGTTGGCATAAACTGGTGGAGTCTGAGCAGGACTGATTTGTCTACAAAACTCCTTCCTGAATGCTTCCCAAGAGGTAATGGAATTCGGTTTAAACATCCAATACCACTCCTGGGCAGTATCTGAAAATGTGGTTGGGAAAACTCTACAACGATAATCGTTACTTACCCCAAGTAGCTCCATTTGGTCTTCAAATTTCGCAACATATCTTATGGGATCTGCCTTTTCTGTATATACTGGCAGCACCGGTGCTTTATATTTTTCCGGTGACTGGGCTGCTCTGATTTGGGCACAAAACGGACTGCCACTCCTATGGTCTACCGCATCCATTCTGGAAGGTCGTTTGATAAACCTTGCACCGCAGCTGTTAGCGTGTCAAGCTGGGCTTGGATGGCTGGTGCAACCGATGACGTTCCAAGGTTTTGACCTCCTGGTCGGGCGTTTCCATCTGGAGCACTGTTGTCAAGTATTTCTATTTGACTGGCAGGGTGGGTCAGATCTTGCCCTTCGACCGGGACAATTTTCCTCGTGTTGGTGACAGCTTCATCCTTCTAGGAAGCATGTTCTCCTAGCCGATCGAACACCATACTTTTTTATTTTTCAGAGGGATTACTACGCGGGACCTGCTCTCTCCCACTACGCTACTGGCCAAAATGTAGTGGCGGCTTTTCGGTACGTCCTGGCCAGTCTTTTTCTTTTGACCGGTCGGTCTGATGACTGTCACCCTCGTCTCAACCATGTCCATCTTTGTAGCTAGGAGTTTTTTTATCTTGAGGAGCTTTGGTTTGGTTGTTTTCGGACAGAGTGTGCTTACTATCCGATCGGTAACTCTCTGATCGGGAGGTTTCTGACCGGTGACCTCTAGATTGGGTTCTAGAGTTCTCCCTTTGTGTTGATGCAGTTCTAGAGCGGACCCCATCATCCTTCCAACCAGGGGGGTACTCTCACTTCTATCCGGTCCTCGAGAATTGGCTCTACCAGCAGTCCTCCGACCAGCATTATTATTCCTTGCTCCCTGGGTGGCTGCTTGTGCCGCGACTTGAGCATTGGCTTGGACCAATTGGGTAGCCGCTTCTAGAGCAAGTGCTGCTTCATGATGTCTCCAGTCGGCCTCCTCCTGTCGTCGCCTAATATCTTCACTCCTGGCATCCATCTCCTGTTTTTGTTGCTCGAATGCAGCCTTCTACCTGGCCATTTCCTCAGCGAAAGACTCATTCCTAGCATTGAATTACATCATCTTCTCTTGGAAAGCGCCTATTGCTTCCTGGAGTTGTTCAACTTCTGGAGTGGTCTCCTCGAGAAAGACCCTAGGCTCAGTCTCTGGGTTCTGCGGTCCAGGACCTTCTGATCTAGCAGGCTCTTTTGACGTGCCTGACTTTTTGGATGCCACATTGGTATTCTTGGGCGCCATAATGATATGATAGTAGTGTGTTTCTTCTCTTCAAGCTCTCAATGAAAGCACCAAAAATGTTGACCACGATTTTGGCCAACAACAAATAGACGTCAAAACTACAGTAAGCCTTGAATATTAAATACGACACCAATAATTTTATAGTGGTTCAACCCCAATTTATTGGTTGTACGCCCTAATTCTCCACGGGCTATTAGCAGGCTGAGGTATGGCATAATTATGTATCAGCCACGTGGATGACATGTACCCGGAGCTGCTGCTCCCAAGTCCCACCTCTTTAGTTCGAGGTAACCAAAGGTTCACTGAGGTTACTAAGGAGTCGGGTCAGGAGTATGGACACCGCGGACTAAGAAGACATCCAGCTCGAGGTACGAGCCTGAGTTGGCGTATGTGACCCCTTGTAAAGTCAACCACGCAATGTAAATGTGCATATATCAGACATCACGTGTCTGATATAATCCTAAATTCTCGGACACGCAGCATAAATGTGCATGTTCAGGCTCCCACGCCTGGGTTGGGCCGTGCGCCCCATTATCCCCCTTACCTATTGATTAGACCACACTTCATTTGTCAGGTTTTAGGAATTAATCATGAATGTCACAAAGATGACATGATGGGTAAGGAGGTCACGAGATGCCCACCCTTGCCAACCCCTAGCGCCCTCTCCTATAAATATGGAGACCCTGGGAGTTGCAAGGGGTTGGATTCCATTGTGTAAAGAAATACCCTGTAAAGAATACCAGAAAACTAGCAATAATATTGGCTGGTGGAGTAGAAGGATTTTAACCTTTGAACCACCTAAAGAAAGTACTCGTATCACCATTTTATTTTAAGATCATTCACCTGTTACGGTTCATTACTTAGCACTAATCCCACTCTCTTATTCTATTAATTACCTGTTGGCGAAGAACCGCGTCAACAGTTTGGTGCTTTCGTTGAGAGCCTGTTAGATTGGTGCTATTCCAAATACCCACCCATGGTGGTCACTCGCTCAAGACATGGTAACAAGGCGGACCAACGTGATGGGCAGGAGGCCCATCATGCCGCCATCTCCAATGATCAGAACCCTGAGGTTCAACAGCGGCCGGGCAAGCAGCCAATAGGCCAAGATGATACTGGAAGTTCGACTCCCCAGCCACCTAATCCGAACCTAGATTTCTACACAGCGGTGGAAATGGAGAATGCACAGCTGAGGAGCCAGCTGGCGAAAGCTAACCTGCAGATTCAAGAGGTTCTAGCCCGGTAACCCCTTTTTACAACTGATGCTAACGTCAGAAAGAGGCAAGGCGAGACTCATAAGTCCCGCCGGGGTAATCGGTCCAGGCCTAGCTGGTCAGTCAGACCCTAGACGTCAAACTCTACTCCCACCTCGCACCACCGGGAGACCACTTTTGAAGAACTACCCAGGGCCGAGCAGCAGTACAGCCGATCGGTCCAAACTTCGACTCCCAGCTTGCTTCCGCCCTCAAACGCACCCAGGAGGGCTCGAGGGAGTTCGCGAAGGAGATCTGGGGAGGGCTCACAGCGACAGCCCGTCCTGGCCAGCCGTCCTGCACCCCGCTCAGACCATAGAGCGCAGGACCAGGAGGATGGTAGAGCGCAACGGCCCCAACCTAACCTATTATGCCCTGACGGGACCAGGATTTCATCCCCGGTCAGGCATCCTCCTTCACCAATAAGGTATCCGTCTCCTCCCCAGCCAGTCCGAGACATTCCGGCTCATGGGAGCAGTAGGAGAAATCCTCCTTCCCACGGACCGACGAATCGTAGCAGAGCACCCAGAGAAGTCCCGGCTTCTCCTCCCCAGAGGCGAGCTCCAAGTTTCTCAAACGAGAGCTATTGGACCAGAAGCCATCGAAGTGACCTTTCTGGTGGAGACCTGCATCAGCGTTTGAGCTCGGCACAAAGTCCCCAGGCCGCCTCGAGAGGCGACCTCCGAGATCATCTTAACTCTCAAAGGAGAGACCCAGTGAGAAACGGCAGCCGTGCTCGCCAGAGGGATGACCTGTCTAAGGTACGGGACAGCGGGAATATCCCATATAGCCTATCTCAAGATAGGAGGGACAGTAACCCGCCAAACGTGTACAATGGATCCGGAGCTGTTGAACAACCTTGGAACAACCAGGGAAATCAGGACAAAACCCTTGAGCGCCTGGCTCAGATGGAGGAGTTGATGAGCAAGCTCCTATCAGAAAAAGAAAAGGATGAATATGATTCAGGGGACGAGCTCGAGCTCTTTGCCCCAAGCATAACAGCAACAGCATATCCGCCCAATTTCTGCATGCCGCACTTGTCCAAATTCAACGGAGACGGAGATCCATCAGATCATCTGGGCATGTTCAATACTTTGATGATGGCCCACAACATTGGTCCCAAGCTGAGGTGCCTAATATTTCCATCCACCTTGCCTGGGCCGGCCAGACAGTGGTTCAAACAGAGCAAGAAACAGTCAATCAGCTCGTGGAAAACCTTCTGTTGACTTCAAGAGAGCATTTCGAGCTTCCTAGGCTGCCCGCGTCAAGGCCGACACCCTGGAAAACGTCAGGCAGCAACCCGACGAGCCTCTGAAGGCTTACCTGAGCAGATTCGTGAACATCGCTGCTCGGGCCAGAGACGTCGATGACAGCTCCAAGCTCATGGCTTTGAGGACTGGAATCCTCGTCGGAGGGGGACTCTGGAATGAGATACAAAGGAAGGGGGTCAGCACTGTAAATGAATTTCTAAATAGGGCCTAGGGGTGGATCAACCTGGAGGAGGCGCAAGCCTCAGCCGCAAGAATCAGCCAGGCCCCTGAGCAGCCCGCTGGAGTGGGAACGGAGGTCGTGACAGCGACCCAGACCGTTACACAGAGTAACCAGTTTGGTTGAGGCAAGAGAAAGGGGAGCAGCGAGGGCAACCAGCATGGCCCAAAGAAGAACAAGTTCGTAGAAAATTTAAGTCGGTCTACGCAACTTATACGGAGCTCACCCACTCTAGGGAGAACATCTTCCTAGCAAATTCTGCTCGCCTCCCCTGGAAGAAGCCAGAGCCGTTAAAGCACCAGAAGGGAAAGCGAGACCCTTCCAAGTTTTTTCGGTTCCACAACGACGTTGGCCACAATACCGATGATTGTAGGCACCTCAAGGATGAGATTGAAACTCTCATCAGAGCCGGACCCTTGGCTCAGTACACACAGAACAGAGCTCCCGCAGGCCGTCCAGCCCCGGAAGTCCCAGTCAATCAGCCCGGGTCACGGGTGGATCAAGACGTCCCTCCTCCAGTGATAGGAGGAGAGATCTCCACAATCTCTGGAGGTCTTCATTTTGCTTGCACGAGCAGAGGTGCCCAAAAGAGGTACGTCAACAAACTTAAGGCTCATAATGGAGTGGAGTTCGTCCCCGAGCAGCATCTGCCAAAGCAGCAGCGATTGGAGAGGCAACCAATCATATTTACTGAAGAAAATGCCAGCGACGTCCAGTTCCCTCATAACGACCCTCTGGTCGTAGCAGTGCAGCTCGCTAATCGGAGGGTTAGGAGAGTGCTGATCGATAACGGGAGCTCGGTAAACTTACTGTTCCGGTCCACGCTGGAAAAGATGGGTTTATCTGTCACCGAGCTAAAAGCCACCTCCATGATGCTTTACGGATTTTCTGGAGAAGGATCGGCAGCAATAGGGACGATCGAGCTAGTGATCACCTTAAGAGAGGGACCTCGGACAGTCTCAAAACTCCTCGAGTTCGTGGTCATCGACTGTCCCGCCACGTACAATGCCATTTTGGGTCGACCTACGCTTATAGCTTTTGAAGTCGTTACCTCCATCTGCCACCTCGCGCTGAAACTCCCATCTTCCACGGGGATATGCACAGTCTGTGGCGATTAACTTGCTGCCAGGGAATGCTACAACATTTCTATGAAGGGAAAATTAAAACCCGAACAGTTAACGATGACCATCCAAGGTGGAAATGAGGAATCTCAGGAACTTTTGCCTAATCCTGAGATTGAAAAACCTCAGAGCGCCGAAGGGGAAAATATCGTCCTAAGTGGATATATTGACCCCAGGATAGGTGAGGATAAATCCGAGCTCCAAGCTATCGAAGAGCTCGAGGAAGTAAATATCGATCCACAGAATCCCTCACAAATGGTGAAGCTCAAGAAAAACCTTTGTGGCGAGAGGAAGGCGGAGCTGATTAAGTTCCTGCAGGAGAACCTGGATGTGTTCGCATGGTCTCATGAGGACATGGTGGGAATCAGTCCAAGCGTCATCATGCACACCCTCCATTTGGATAGGAGCGTGCCTGGGAAGTCCCAGAAACAAAGGCGCCTAGGAACAACCCGAGCTGAAGCCCTAGAAGAGGAAGTAGCCTGACTCAAGAAGTGCGGCTTTATTAGCGAAGCTAAGTTCCCGGTCTGGGTCGCCAATCCTGTGTTGGTCCCAAAGCCCAACGGGAAATGGCGGACCTGCGTCGATTTCCCCGATCTGAACAAAGCTTGCCCCAAAGACTGTTTCCCCTTGCCTAGGATCGACCAATTGGTAGACGCCACAGCGGGGCATAAGCTCATGTCCTTTATGGATGCGTACTCGGGCTATAATCAGATCGCCATGAATCCAGTGGACCAGGAGCACACTAGCTTCATGACCCCAACTAACGTCTATTGTTACAAGGTCATGCCGTTCGGGCTAAAGAACGCCGGTGCTACATACCAAAGATTGGTGAACAGGATGATTGCCAACCAGATCGGGAAAAACATGGAAGTGTACGTTGACGACATGATGGTCAAGTAAAAAACTGCCGATAACCATGTTTCCGACCTGGGAGAATGCTTCAAGATCCTGAGAGAATACGGCATGAGGCTTAACCCGCAGAAGTGCACTTTCGGAGTCGCCTCGTGAAAATTCCTAGGTTTCATTGTCAATACCAGAGGAATCGAGACAAACCCCGATAAGATCAGGTCGTTGCTCGAGCTGCCCTCACCTCGGTCGCGAAAAGACGTTCAGGGCCTGACAGGAAGGGTGGCAGCCCTTAATCGGTTTATCTCTAAATCCACCGACAAGTGTCTGCTATTCTACAACCTGCTTCGGGGGAATAAGAAGTTCGAGTGGACCGAGGAGTGCAAACGTGCCTTCCTCGACCTGAAAGCACATCTGACCGAGCTGCCCGTGTTGTCCAAACCAATGGCAGGAGAGCCTCTTTTCCTTTACTTAGCTGTCACAGAAGATGCAGCTAGTGTCGTATTGGTCCGAGAAGAAGACCGGGTTCAAAAACCAATCTATTACATCAGCAAGAGGTTTCTCGGAGCTGAGTCCCGATTGATATCTGTTGATGGAAAAGGTGGCATTCTGCCTCATCACGGCCTCTCGAAAGCTCAGGCCGTATTTACAATCCCACTCAATACATGTCATGACCAATCAACCTTTAAGGCAGGTTTTGCAAAAACCTAAAGCATCGGGATGTCTGTTGAAGTGGGTTATTGAGCTTAGCCAGTTCGATATTTTATACACTCCACGAACTGCAATAAAAAGCCAGGCCCTGGCTGATTTTATGGAAGAATGCACAGGTTTCCAAGAAGATCCTGTGGAAGATTCACCCCAGGCCTCCTTCGTCCAGGCCCCATGGAAGGTCTTCGTAGATGGCTCATCTAACGAGAACGGCTCCGGGGCTGGAATCATTTTGATATCCCCAGAAGATTCCACTCGGCGTTGAGGTTCAGATTCAAGGCTTCCAACAATGAGGCTGAATACAAAGCTTTACTGGCTGGACTAAGGATGGCCCAGGAGCTGAAGGCCAGCTCCGTTCAGTGTTTCAGCGATTCCCAGCTCGTGGTGAACCAAGTACTAGGCGAATACCAAGCGCGGGGAACCAAGATGGCTACTTACCTGGCCAAGGTAAAAGTCGAGTTGTCTTCATTTGAACGGGGCTTAATCGAGCAGATACCTCGAGAGCAGAATGCCAACGCAGACGCCCTCGCAAAGCTCGCCACCTCCGGGGAGACGGAGACTTTGGGGTTAGTACTGGTAGAATTCTTGGAGAAACCAAGCATAGAAGAGGTCGGGGCGGAGGTCGAGATGATCGACGCCAGACCGATCTGGATGACCCCCATCTTCGAATATCTCACCAAAGGAAAGCTACCTGAAAAGCGTAATGACGCAAGGCGGATACTTTACCAAGCTCTGAGGTATGCAATGGTAGATGGGGTGCTATACTGACGTGGGCACTCTCTACCCCTGCTTCGATGCGTTCTGCCAAGCGAAGCGAAGACCATTTTGCAAGAAGTGCATGAGGGTTTTTGCGGAGATCACACTGGGGGGCAAAGCTTGGCTCTGAAGATCTTAAGGCAAGGATATTACTGGCCCACTCTATTAAAGGACTCGATCTCCTACGTCAAGAAATGTGACAAGTACCAGCAATTCGCCTCAGTTGCCCGAGCTCCCCCAGTCGAGCTGAAGATGATCTCGTCCTCGTGGCCATTCACGGTCTGGGGAATCGACCGGGTTGGCGCCCTCCCTACTGGAAAGGGAGGGGTCCATTACGCAGTGGTGGCTATTGACTACTTCACCAAGTGGGCTGAGGCAGAACCATTGGCAACAATCACTTCCAAGAGAATCCTTGACTTCGTGGTCAAAATCATTATCTGCCAGTTCAGGCTGCCAAAGAAGATCGTATCAGACAATGGAACACAGTTTGACAGCGACCTCTTCACAGAATTCTGTGAGAGGTACGACATCGTGAAGAGCTTCTCCTCCGTGGCCTATCCCCAGGAAAATGGGCAGGTCGAGGCCATCAATAAGACACTGAAGGCGAGCCTTAAGAAGATACTGGACGAAGCCAAGGGAGTATGGCCAGAACAGCTCCCCCAGGTACTGTGGGCATACCGGACCTCACATCGAACTCCACGGGTCATAATCCTTTCTCCCTAGCTTTCGGAAGTGAGGTAGTCCTTCCTGTCGAGATAAAGGTATTTTCGGATAGAGTCCAGGCGTATGACCAGGATCGTAATCATGAACTGCTCTGCGTGTCCCTCGACCTGATTGGTGAAAGATGAGAAGATTCACAGCTCCAGCTCGCGCATTATCAGCAAAAAATCACTTGTTACTTCAACTCAAAGGTCAAAAAGCGTGCCTTTAGCATCAGCGATCTGGTCCTCTAGAGAGTCTTTCTAGCCAGTAAAGATCCCAAAGATGGAGTATTGGGGTTGAACTGGGAAGGGCCATATCAAGTAACCGAGGTCATAAAGGAAGGAACCTACAAATTAGCTCGACTTAATGGAGAAGCAGTCCCACGAACTTGGAACGCCATCCATTTGAAGAAATATTATCAGTAATACCCTTTGTAAGGCTTAAGCAGAAAGGCCATCTTTTGTTTATTAAGCAATGGGAATTAAATCTTTTTTCATTATTATATATATTTGCGGATGTAATCTCAAGTAACCACGAAAGACCCTTTCCTAATTACTTGGGGGGGGGGGGGGATATGGTGTCTGGATAACAACCAGGTCGCTCTAAAGACTTAGAAGTTGATTCAAATCGATTGATCGATGTTTTTCTTAAAAAACACGAGATATTGATAAAGGATTAACGCGAACTAAGTCGTATCCTGGATGTAACCAGGTCCTAAAACTTAGAAGTTAGTTCAAATTGATTGATCGGTGTTTTTCTTAAAAAGCACAAGATATTAATAAAGAATTAACGTGAACTAAGTTTTCAAATTAACGTCCTGTATATAACCAGGTCCTAAAACTTAGAAGTTAATTCAAATTGATTGGTCGGTGTTTTTCTTAAAAAGCACAAGATATTAATCAAGAATTAACGCGAACTAAGTTTTCAAATTAACGTCCTGGATATAACCAGGTCCTAAAACTTAGAAGTTAATTCAAATTGATTGATTGTTGTTTTTCTTAAAAAGCACGAGATATTAATCGAAAATTAACGCGAACTGAGTTTTTTTAAAATTAATGTCCAGGATGCAACCAGGACTTGTCTTAGAAGTTGGTTCAAAATTGGTTAACTTGTTTTTTCCTAGAAAAGCATAAAGTATCAATCCCAGCACCAACAAAAACTAAGACTATTACCAAAATGCATAGAGGCAAAAGGAGGTAAATCAATTAGAAACAAAAAGTTGATAAAGCCAAATTGTCTCGAGGTTAGAAAACCTCATACAAAGTTACACAAAAAAAATGTGTGTTCAAATGGTAAAAAGAAGGGAAGTTCTAGGCCCCACCAGGTTGCTCCGATGAGGTCACCACCTCGCCCTCCTGCTCGGCGACTGTGTAGGTCTCCCCGGTCTCAGAGGGCACCTCTTGCTGAAGGCGAGCTTTGAACCTCTCCCGGAATGACTCCCATGTATCCGTCCCTAGAAAGGAGAAGTCACCATCCGGGTTGAAGACCCAGCAGTGGTACAACATATCCTCCATGGAAGAGCTGGAAGCTGCCCTCTCTGTCGCCAGGGCAGCCTTAGCCTCCTCGGCCTCGACTTTCGCGGCGTCCAGTGTGGCCCGAGCAGCCCTAGCCTCCTCGAGCTCAGCCATCGCAGCGGCTAGCGCGGCCTTGGTAGCCTCGGCCTCCTGCAGCTTAGGTCGAGACGCATCCAACTCAGCCTGCGCGGTCGCCAGGCCATCCTTGGCATCCTGTTCCTACTTTTGGGCAGTCTTAAGGGCGACCAAAGAAGTCTGGTGCTTGCCCCTCATGTCCTCGAGCTGAGCCTTGGATCGGGATATGCTCCGGTGAAGAGCCAAAGCACCCTGCAAAACCAAGAGGCAATAAGGCAACTGCCTTAGAAAAAAAAAGGGGGGGAAACATGAGATACATATGAGCAAGGAATACCAGTGGCGAGGCCAACTTACCGTCAGAGCCATCCCCAGTGAAGACTCCATCACGCTATCCGGGCTCCTTGTCTCAATCGCCTGCAGGTCCCTTTCGGTGGCGTTATAGTAATGGTCCACGGTGTAGCTCGCCATCTCGTAGACTGTCCCCCAAAAGACATCGGGGATCTTCTCCAGAGCCCGGGGATCCACCGAAACGCACACCTCGGGGGCTGTGGTCGACAAGGTCCCGGGGTCCACCTCCATTTCCCAAGCAGAGGCGGGAGCTCGCGGAGGAGGCGGGGGCATCTTCTCCATTGCAGGAGGGGGTGGAGGCACCTTTTCCTGGGTAGCCGGGGTCTGGTCCTTCCCTTTTGCAGGGGACTTGGAGGTTGTCCCGATGGCCTTCTTCGCCATCCGGAGCTTCTTCACCATGGGCCCGGAAGCCCCGGCAGAAGGGTTCCCTCCGGGGAACATAGCTCTCAAGTCTTTGCTCCCGGGCTAAGACATCTCCTCTGGTAAAACAAAGACAAAGCATTAGTATACAAGTGAGAATATTGATGCAAGAACAACAAAAATAAAAGGAAATACAGAACTCAAGTATATATTGAAAGGGATCCTACCCTCCGAGCTAGAGGAAGAATTTATGGTCACGACCACCGGCCCCGGAGCTTCCGCAGGGGAGTCTAAGATAACGACTTCGCGGACTGGAAGAGGCTCTGGGTCCGAATCTAGCTCGGGACTAGACTCTTCTACGTCTGCCTAAGACCCGGAGCTACTATACCCTCCCAAAGGGAGGGCCACGACCGTAGGTTGGTCCCGTACTCCTCAAAAAAGGCCGACCTAAAGGCTAGGGTGTTATCTACGACTAAAGTACCCCTAGGGCGGCTACTTTCGTAATCCAGCATGAGCTGGTCGACGCATTGGAGTAGGGTTATGTCGAGGTCTGGGTCATTTCGATGGCGTTGAATGGGCTGGTTGGGATTAAACCTAGCTAGCCACAGATCTGCGGTGGCCCTATCTAAGCCCCTAAACAGATAAGGGTTACCTTGGCCGGAGGGGCCGGCTGCTACCCCGGACTGGGCCCTCTCCACGTTCACTTCTTGGGCGACCTCCAACGCCCGCTTCCACCGTACGAGGGGCACCTCGTCCTCCTCGTCCTCTTCTTCTCCCTTAGCCTCCTCATCCTCTTCTTCTCCCTTAGCCTCCTCCTCGGGGATGGGTCTCATCTCGCGAGCTGGAGGGAGGCCCCGCGGTCTCCTCAAGCTTAGAGTCTGGCCCAGGGAGATTAGCTTGCAAGCCAGCATCGTTTAGTCGGACACGAGCTGACGATAGTCCTTCTCGCTGGAGAGCAGCCCCGCCAATGTTTCATATTGGCCTCCGAGGGTTACAGACTTGCCCGTCCTCGCGAAAATGGCTGCATGATTATTTCTATGTCAGGAACTAATAAAGGAAGCTGATCAATACTTAATTTACGAGCTAAGAGTGAAGGGTACTTACGAGGGTGGTTGAAATAGTGGTGTTCGCAATTGCGAAACCCCTTGGACATGAAGAAATTGTCTTTAAAGTCATTGGGGTGGCTGGGAAACTTGATGACCGCAGCCGTGTTTGGAAAACGGGTCAAATAATAGAACCCGTCGCCTCGCCCCTTCTGCTCCGGGCTGGCCTTGAGGCAGAAAAAGTAAAGGATGTCTGCCGACGTGGGGACCTCCATTCCTGCTTCAGGAATAAGTATCTCAACCCTACTAACAAACGGTATGAGTTAGGGGGGAGCTAGAAAGGAGCTAGCTTCACGTAGTTGAGAAAATTCGCGAAGTACTGGTCCAGTGGAAGGAAGGCCTCAGCCTTGAAGTGCTCATCGCTCCAGGCCGCATACTCCTCATCGAGCGGCGAGCGGCTCTGCTCGCCTTCTAGGGGAGGTCGGGCATCTAGGGCGCCCCCCCAATCTTGATGTTGTGAGAAAGGAATATCTTATTCACTCTCCCCTGACTGGTGATCTTCGAGACGATCCTCTCAGCCTCGAAGAAAGCATCAGGTCCCACCTCGAGCTCCTGCTCCACGGCTGGACCGAAAACGGGGATGGGAGATTCCGGGACCACCTCTTTCCCTTTGGCTTGTTGAGAAGACGAGCTGCCAGCAGTCTTCTTGGGGGCGTTCTTCTTTGGTCCCATCTGGTCGCCTAACAAACAAAAGAAGAGAATTCAGAAAAGGCGACCTAAGCATAAGAAAGAATCTGACACGAAGTGTTTCCTTTACACGGGCTGAGATGGAGAGTGAGACCACGCAGTTCTATGAACACGCACCTGTGCTCCCAACGGGTCCCCGATTACTCGGAATCCGTGTGTCAGGAAGGTCAGAATAAAAAATTTTGCCTTGGAAGGAAAGTTTCAGTAGGCAAACAGTGCAAAACCGCCTGTGAAGCGTGTCCCCTAAGCTACCCGGTTTTTGCACCCTAAAAACTGGTTCTTTCAAACAGACATGCAAAAGTTCTACCCAGAAAATTTCCCCAAAAAGTGTACCCTTTGAGTCGTTCTCCTAAGCGATTTTCCTACGGTCGATGCCCTAGAATAAAAATCTACGCCTATCATACCCATAAAAACCAGCAGAATACTGCATGCGGCTACAGAAGCAATTTACCCTAGTAACAGTGAAAAGGAAATTTAAAGCATGCATAAGCGGAGAACTTACAGAATGTTTTGCTGTGAGGGGACTGAAATGGTCGTCTGGGTTGGAGTCCGGCTGAAACTGTTGGTGCCAAAGCCTCAAAGGAACTCTCACGCCTGAACTTCTGGAGCGCTGGGAATGGTAACCGGAAGAGAGAGAGAGTTTTTGAGACTGAGAAGAGAGAAGAAAATAAGGAAATTTTTCGAATGAACGGGTGGCCCATGCGTAGGGTGGTCACCCCTTTTATATACGTAAGAGGCCAAGTGAAGGGGGCCGTTGGATTGCCCTGATGTAGGATTCGAGGATCACTATTCGAGAGGCGAAACGACGGCCGAGTATAGGCTAGGCCACTTAATGCGGTTCTCGGAAGACGTACCGTCACCAACCACGATGCTCCACATACTCAACGCCTGCATAATGGGCGGAATGTGAAAGTCCACAAAGAAGCCTAAAAGCCCCCACTGTGGCCCCAGGTGACATCATGTGCCACGAGCAGGGGCTTGGGGGTCAAATGTACGCCCTAATTCTCCACGGGCTATTAGCAGGCTGAGGTATGGCATAATTGTGTATCAGCCACGTGGATGACATGTACCCGGAGCTACTGCTCCCAAGTCCCACCTCTTTAGCTCGAGGTAACCAAGGTTCACTGAGGTTACTAAGGAGTCGGGTCAAGAGTATGGACACTGCGGACTAAGAAGACATCCAGGTCGAGGTACGAGCCTGAGTTGGCATCTGTGACCCCTTGTAAAGTCAACCACGCAATGTAAATGTGCATATATCAGACATCAAGTGTCTGATATATCCCTGAATTCTCGGACACACAGCATAAACGTGCGTGTTCAGGCTCCCACACCTGGGTTGGGCCGTGCGGCCCATTATCCCCCTTACCTATTGATAACTCTATGATATAGAGTTATTTATTTGACTTTTACACTTAATTATGCATAAAAAGACTGATGATTTTGGTGTTTGTTTGTTAATTTTAAGTTGTTATCTAGCTATATAATTAGTTGATCTAACATTGGAGTCTTACAATATTTTGGGTTTAAATTGGAATTAAATAACTAATCTTGTTCTAGTTTTCTGTGTAAAAAGGGAATCAAGTGATCCATGGAAGGATTGAAGAAGAAAAATTGGAAGCTTGGTTTGGAAGCAAAAGCTGAACTTTCTAGATTGCTAAAATTCATGTTGCAGCATGCTGGAGCTCACTTGCTGACGTGGAAATTAAAGGCAGCTGTGTCATTTCCTTCTAATTCATGGCCAGGTGGCATGGGTCCATAAATGGCGCCAGCTGGAGTTATTTTGGGCAGAAAAGTGGTCCAATTAAGTGGGCCTAAGTGGAGGAAAAGAAGGTGGGCTTTCCAATTGGAGACATGAGGTTTTTTGTACCCTAATTTTGGAAAATAGGGGTACCAGCCGTATCACCTTAGTGGCAGCCATTGAAGGACTATCACTAGAAGAAAAAGTACAGAAAAATAGAGAGAAAAAAGGGAAGTACAATTGTTGAAGGGGAACGAGAAGGATAAGGAGGATTCACACACCAACTATATCGGATTTGTCCCGTTTACTCTTCTTCTTTTATTTTTGTATTTCCTAATTTAGAATAGCTATTTTAGAACTCATGGATATCAATTTTCCATTTCAGATTTTGGATACTAATTTAGCTATGAGCTAAGCTTTTTGAGACTTGAATGGTTAAAGAACCCTATGTCATAGTTATTAAAGTTTAAATGCATATTTACGTAAATTCACCATTGTTCATTCAAGTGTTGTTTATGATTATTGTTTGTTGTTGTTTGGCCAACAATGGCAGATTATTAAACTAGATTTAATTCTGGAAAGGTTGAATATAGTAGTTTGTACTTGAATGATGCAAGAGCATAACCATTGTTAGGTTGTTCTTAGTGAGTAGAATAGGAATATTTTACTTACCTTGCATAACTTTTGAGAATTAGTGCTGTTATTTGTGTTCTAAGTCTGATTTGATATAGGAATATATTTAATTGGATGGTAGAACTATATTCACGAGTTTTGGAAAAATCTGGTTAGCATATTGGGAATTCTAGTTAACTCTGGTGCGATTTGCTAAATTTAATGCTATAGCATTCTGGGCAGTTTCTGACATAGGGGGATTTAGCTATTCAAGTCCAATTTTTCCATTGATAATTCTTCTTGTTGTTATTTCTCTAGAACTTGTGGTTAATTTTAAGCATATTTTAATTTCTTTCATTTTATTTTAGTTTCAACAACCACTCAATTCAGTTTCTTAAATTTCTAAACTGTAATTAATTGGTGTTTACATTGAACTTTTTAATACCAATCCCTGTGGAGACGATTCCCTTATCATTATATTACTTGTGTTGGACTGTGTACACTTGCACATATAATTTTCACAACACCTATTGATTAGACCACACTTCATTTGTCAAGTTTTAGGAATTAATCATGAATGTCATAGAGATGAAATGATGGGTAAGGAGGTCACGGGATGCCCACCCTTGCCAACCCCTAGGTGCCCTCTCCTATAAATATGGAGACCCTGGGAGTTGCAAGGGGTTGGATTCTATTGTGTAAAGAAATACCCTGTAAAGAATACCAGAAAACTAGCAATAATATTGGCTAGTGGAGTAGAAGGATTTTAACCTTTGAACCACCTAAAAAATATATTCGTATCACCATTTTATTTTAAGATCATTCATCTGTTACGGTTCATTACTTAGCACTAATCTCACTCTCTTATTTTATTAATTACCTGTTGGCGAAGAACCGCGTCAACATTGGTAATAGCCTAATCTACTTGGAGTTGTGATATATAAAGCCTACACTTAAGATCAGATGGACCTAAGCCAACTGAGTTTCTCAAGTGTAAGTAGAAAAATACAAGAACAAAGTGTAAATATGTGCTAACAATCCAAAATACATGATAGTTAAGATGAAAGAAGATATTTGAAGAAGAAAATTCCATAAACTTTGTGTTGACGCCGTTTTTCGTCAACAGGTAAAAGAATAGAGCACGTAAACAATTTAAGACAATGGCCAAAAATAAACAAACGAATCAAACACGGTTTTTTACGTGGTTCAGCAGTTAAATCTGCCTAGTCCACGAGTCTCTGTTATTAATCTCAAGATTCTCTCTAAACAATTCTTTAGCAAGAATTCTCCAGAGTTTTCTCTCAAGAATTAGGATTTCCATCCCTTACAATGGTGCATGCCTTCTCTATTTATAGAGAAGGACGCAGAATACTATCCCACATATTTTGGGTAGTTACTCTTTTGTGAATACAAATAAATGGCTTTAAATGCCAATAATCAGATATTAAAGGAAACGTCCCCCAAAGATCAGGGGGCGTATAACCGTATTAAATAATATCCCACAATTCTTGGGGATTTACATCAATTAATGAGGACTACATCTCATGGTTATTACACTTGTAGATACTCAAGGTGGTTATGGCGTATCTTCAAGTCTCCAGCATTTCTGGTCTCATGTCATTGTGCGAGCCACTGACATCTCCCGAGCTACCGTTTCTTTCGAGATGGGAGATCGAGCTCAAGAACCATGCTCCGAAGTTCCTGAAGATGAAGGTGTTTTCGGAGCTACCTTTCGAGATCGGGGTCATTTCGAGATCACCGCATTCGAAATCATACATCATACTTTGCAGGCTCGACTTACAACCCTAGATCACTAATCCTCACGAGACCATTTGTTGCGAACTCAGCTTTCGAGGTCATATTTACTATGGCTCGAAATCTGGGTATAACATTTTGCCCCCTCAAAAGTATTTGTTCGAATCCTAAGAGAAGGAAACTTTTGAACTACTCTTTTCGGGAACCATACCGTCACACTCTTGAAAATGGACACGTGCCAGATGGGTATTGCTCACTTTAGGTACTTGAGTACCTTGGGAACACGCCCACGATCGCTCGTCTGACAACTTTTTGGCGCCATCATGTCACCGATTCCCATCCATTCGATCTGTTGAGGAATTTAATCAACGCTCCTGATTAGTTTAGTTTTCCCACCTATATATACAAGACTCCCTCTTCATCTTCTTCACATTTTTTCATCACAAGCCAGAAAAAAGAAAAACACCCCCCCTAAACTTCTTTCCACAGCTTATCCTCATTGCATGTTTTCTAGGCCGAAAAAACAAAAGAATCCTGGTTTGTACGAGTCAGTGAGTTCTTTCTTGCAACCTCTTCTCCACTCGACGATTTCGCTGCAATCACCATCACTGTGTAAGTACGCCATTTTTGTTGTTCTTTTTATACTGTTTTTGCTGTGTATGTTAGTATATGTTCTTAGCATGATGCGATAGGAGGTTTTGAACCGATAGGCTTTTAGGCTTTCTGGACTTCCACTCTGGATGTTCGTCTCTGGTTTATACCCAGTTTCGACGTTTGAATGTGGTTCCCATTTTCTGGGTTTTGAAGTTCTTAGGCAGCGTTTCTTGTACATTAAGCTTTCGGATAAAAACATGGGTCTTGACAAATACACGAAATCCAAAAACGCTTTTCCTGGCTAACCGCCACTCTCCTTTCCCTTGAATTTCGGGACTTTCAAAAAAAAACAAAAAAAAAAAATCATCCACGCTGCTTTTCCTTTCCTGTGGAACCCACGCTCTGACTCTTTAGTAAGGGTCTAAATACTTAGTTTCTTGTCCTTAGATCTCCGAGCTCATCCATCGAGCTCGTGATTCTTGCATGCATGGCCCTCACCATTTTTTCTTTCTCGTTAGATGTCACAGAATTCGGAAAGACGATGGTGGTCATTACGAGCAATTCCTTACGAGCCCAAATCTCCGAGCCCGGAACCAGCGTCGGATTAAAGAATACGAGATCGCACACGAGCAAGAAGACATTCGAGCCCACTATCGTCGCCAGATAGACGAGGTCATCGAAAAGAAGAGAAGGGTCCTTCGGGAAGCCATCTATCCGGAGCCTAACCCCGGACCTAGGCCAGTTCCCCTCGACCCCGCGTTAAAAGTCACGGTAGCATACCACCCAGGGGAACTTCAGTTTTCCTTAATGGCGGAGCCTTCGTCTTCGCAGCCTAGGAGGGAGATGTTTGAAGCCGAATTCTACCAGAGCTCGGTTACCACCTCCGACCAGATAACTGACATCCTGGCCATTCATGGCCTTAGCTCGTTGGACACACTGAAGTGTCGAGCTCCGACAAGGCATGAACGGAGCTGTTTCGCTCCTGGGGGCCGCGATTCCAGTGTGAAATACGCGGCCTGGAGCCAGGAACATATAAGGGCAGGAGCTTTGCTACCCCTGAAGTCCTTTTTCAGAGACTTCATCGATTTCGTTGGGTTAGCTCCATTCCAACTCAACACCAACTCATACAGGGTGCTGTCTGCCCTGAGGTCCTTATTCCACGAGCTGGGGTGGATAGGACCTTCACCCCAAGAGATTTTATATCTCTTTTGTTTGAAGAGTAATCCCTCCCGAGCTCGGGGAGGAGATGGTTTCTACTATCTTTCGAGCTACCCCAAAGAGACAAAGATCTTTGAAGACCTTCCGAACCACCCCCCTGACTTCAAGAAGGCTTTTTTCTGGACAGACGGTCTGTTCCCGTCTCGACATCGTTCGTTTAGGCGGATTCGTAAGTATTCTCGTTACTTTCTATTTTTGAGCTCGAATTTTTAGCCCTTGAATCCATGTTTAGTTGAAGTGTATCTCGCCTTTCAGCTAACTTTCAGCGTCCCACCCCTGACGAGACAATGAAGGAGCACAAAGAGAGCCTGCTCCGACTCCCTTACGGCAGGAGGTCTCTCTCATTTCTGCTACATGAGGACAAGCTGCGAGCTTGTGGGTTATTGGGACAGGGCCAGTCAACCTCTGACTGGTCCAGTAAAAAATATGAACGCTGGGAGGAAGTGCCTCTGCCCACAGGCATCCTTCCTCCGAGGAGAGAAAGGAAAGCATCTCTCCCAATTCGCTCGAGAAGTCCGCGGTCGAGAAATGAGGCCAATGACGAAGCCTCGAGCTCGGACTCCGGAGGAGGTAAAACCCTTCCTACTTCGCGAATGTGGTCCCCCACTCTGTTAAAACACAGGCCCAATAGACTAGTCTCGTGCCCACAGGATAGATACCACTTCTACATATGGAGTTGGGTAGATGACTGCGTCCATAGGTTTGATAGTGGGCTCGGGAAATATGATACCATGTACACCACGGACGAGGTGTGGAATGGGATAGCGGTGCAGTATGGGACCAATGTCTATAGGGACCTCTCGAGGTTGTCACCAACTTATAGGGAAGGCACTCCCCCCGCCTCTTCTGAAGACGGGGGAATTTCATGGTCCCCAAGCTCGAGCTCGGGGAAGAGTCCCAGTTAGGTTTTTTCTTTGACTGGTTTACATCTTTTCCCAAAGTTATTATCATTGTTTAACTCATTGTCATTATGCAGGTGCCATGAATCCCGACCTCGACGCCGTGCTCTTTAGTGATGGGGGAGCTGGCGCCCAGAAGAGCAAACGCCCGAGGATACCAAAGAGGCCCGACCGACAGTCCAAGGTGTCTAAACGTCACGAGACGACTCCCACGGCCCAGATCACTGCGGACACCTCCAAGGAGCCGACTGCCCAGGTCGATGGGTCAGGCTCTACTGCATCCATCTCGCAGCTTCCCACCGAGACCCGGTTAATAATTGCTCGGCCTCCGAAGAAACCTTCTACCTCAACGGTTCAGCTGCCAACGGCCCGAACTCATACTGAGGAATATGTACTTGATGGCGCCGCTGGGGCAGAAGGGGCACTTCTCAGCTCGGACGTCCTTTCTCGGGTGGGTCAGAGCTTTTCTGGCTTTGGTGCCGACCACTGGGACCTCGTGCGCAAGGCCTCGGACTGCAATACTCTTTATGAGAAAAGTATCGAACTCTCCGCCGCGGTAGCCTTCTCAATTTTGTTTAGCGTATTCATGTCTTAGAGTATTTATGTCTCTGATTATAATTCTGATTCATTCTTTGTGTTTCAGGCCCTTGTTGTTTCAGCGCAACTTAACTACAAGCTGACCAACGAGGTGCAAAGGAGCTTATCTCTGGCTCAAAAGTCGAAGGATCTCGAGCTGAAGATGATTGACGAGCTCAAAGACTCGAAGTCTGAAATTGAAAGATTGAAGACCCGTCTCGAGGAGCTTGAAAAGTCAAACGCTGAGCTCGAGAAGGCCAAAGCCAAGCTCGAAGAGGAGAAGTCTGCCACCTTCGATTTCATGGAGAGCGAGAAGACCCGCCTCCTGAATGAGTCTAAGGAGCAGAGGGAGAAAGCGGTCGACTAGGCCATGTACAAACTTTGGGCCGACAATGACGATCTTGACACCAGCTTCCTGGGTCCTCTCGAAGCCACATATGTTGAGCGGTGGAATGCCCGTCTTTTGGCAAGTACAGCTGCTCGAGAGGTGGCCCAGCAGGATAGTCATGCTATTCGTCCTGGAGGGTTTGGTGATATTGATGCTGAGAAGGCCAAGGATACTCCTCTTCCTTAAATCCGATCTCGGAGAGATCAGTTATCGGGGCTGCGTCCCCTCATTCTTGTAACTATTTAAATTTGTGCCCACGGGGCTGACACAATTTCTTTAACTTTTTCTATTATATGCTTTACATTTCTTGGCTTGAAATATTTTACATTTTTCTTGCATTGATGAGTTATGTTTATTTAATTCATACAAACATAGTTTAGATTTAGGCTCGAAATTCGATGCATTCATGCATAGTTTATTCGAATTATCTGCTTCCAACCTCGTTATTTATCAAGGTCGGATATTACTTTAACCATGAACTGAAAAGTACTTATATGGCATGTAATATGAATGATTTGGTTATATCTGTCACTTTTCCTCATCCTCAGTATCTTGGCTCCGAGGTTATGAGTTCGAAACTATTTTTCTAAGATATTCCAGCCTCGATTTCGACATATTTCGCAATAGGTTTATGTTCCCACTTATCATTGATCGATAATTTGGCTGGTTTGTTCCAAATCTATTGTTTGCACATCTGGTTAACTCCAAATATTTAGGTTTTTTTGATGGTTCGGTTATGTCCGACCTATCTAAGCTCGCGTATTTGGTCATGTCCAAATACTATGTTTTTGATGGTTCGGTTATGTCCGAACTATCTAAGATCGCGTACTTGGTTATGTCCAAATACTTTGTACGTTTTTGATAACTCGGTTAAGTCTGAACTATCTGAGCTCGCGTATTTGGTTATGTCCAAATACTTTGTACGTTTTTGATAACTCGGTTAAGTCCGAACTATCTGAGCTCGCGTATTTGGTTATGTCCAAATACTTTGTACGTTTTTGATAACTCGGTTAAGTCCGAACTATCTGAGCTCGCGTATTTGGTTATGTCCAAATACTTTATGTTTTATTTATTACTTTTTATTTTTTAAGCTGGTGGTATGTATGCTAATGATGCCCCCTTAATATCCTATGAGTGTGACCATAGGTTATTAACTTAAGAGAGATTGCAAAAATAAAAAATAAATTACATGCGGAACAAAGTAGACATGTCATTCAAAAATAAAGAAACATAGATAGAAAATCATGGTTACAGGCAACACTTTTCCTATACTATTGATAATAAGGTCTAAGGTGTTCGTCATTCCATGCTCGTGGTATCAGGCTCCCATCTTTATTCTGTATGACAACGAGTGCTTGCGCGCTCGTTTGTTTCTTTCCCCTTAAGGAAATGCTGTAACACTCCCTTCCTGCCAATTGATCTCCCTTCAATGTTCCGACTCCACTTGGAGTTGGGAACTTAAGGGCTAGATGCCTTACAAATGAAACTGCCCCCAGCCCGACCAGGGCGGGTCTCCCGAGCAATACATTGTAGGCAGATGGTAACTCTACTACCACGAACTCCATCATCTTGGTCACCGAGACTGGATAGTCTCCCAAGGTCACAGGGAGTTCGATGGACCCCATACAGGCGGTTCCTTCTCCAGAAAAGTCGTACAACGTGGTTGCACAAGCCTTCAGGTCGCGAAGGGAGAGTCCCATTTTTTCTAGTGTTGCTTTATAAAGAATGTTAACTGAGCTCCCATTGTCTATGAGAACTCGGCGCACTCTTTTGTTGGCAAGCTGTAGGGTGATGACGAGTGGATCATAATGAGGGAACTAGACATGGGAGGCATCTTCCTCGGTGAAGGTTATAGGCTGAGTCTCAACCCTTTGGCTTTTTGGTGCCCTTGGTTCGGGTTCATAAGGAGACCCGTCCCCTGTCTTCAGCTCATTCACATATCGTTTTTGAGCATTTCTGCCCCCTCCTGCGAGATGAGGACCTCCCGAGATGGTTATTACGTCCTCTCCATCTATCGGCGGAGGCCTATCTTCATCCCGAGATCGGGAGTTATTATTCTGTGCTGCCGGAAGCGCGGCTACTCTCTGGCTGGCAGTAGCCTATCCAGTATTCTGGTTTTTGATATACTGCCGGAAATAACCTCTCGAGATCAACCCTTCGATCTCGTCCTTCAGCTGTCGGCACTCATCAGTTGTGTGGCCGGTGTCCCTATGAAATCGACAATACTTGCTGGAATCCCTCTTGGACTTTTGATTCCTCATAGGGTCCGGACGCCTGAAGGGGACCTGGTTTTCATTAGCCAGGTATATGTTTTCCCGAGACTCGTTGAGCTCGGTGTGCACTTTATATACGGAGAAATACCTTTCTCCTTTTTTCTTCTTTCCTCCATCAGCCTCGGGATTATTTCCCTCGCTCTTTTTCCTCTTGGAGGGATTCTCCGAGGTAGGCTGTGTAGCTGCTGGGTCAACCGAGGTTGAGGCGGAGTTAATGTTTATCGTTGTAGTTTCGGTCTGCGAGGTCGCCTTGAGTGTTGACCTCGCCTCCTCTACATTGACAAATCTCTGCGCCCGTCTGTTAAACTCGGTTATCGACCTCACCGGTTTCCCTTGCATGTCATCCCAAAGGGCACTCCCGGGTAAAACACCAGCTCGGATGGCCATCAAGTGCCCACTGTCATCCACGTCACGAGCTCGGGCGACCTCTAGATTAAATCTTGTCAGGTAGCTCTTCAGTGTTTCGCCCGGTTGTTGTCGGACGTTAGTCAAAGTGGATGCTTCGAGTCTGACTCCCATCATAGCTCGGAACTGCTTCTTGAAGTCTCTAGACAATTGATCCCACGAAGTTATAGAATGTCTCTTGTACTTCTCGAACCAACTCTTGGCAGGTCCGGCCAATGATGTCGGAAACAACATGCATCTGAGCTCGTAACCCACGTTACTAGCTCTCATGATAGTGTTGAATGTACTCAGGTGGCTGCATGGGTCGGTTTTTCCTTCAAACGCTGGGACGTGAGGAATCCGGAACCCTTGAGGGAACTGAGTGTTAGAAATATTGGGAGCAAACGGCTCGAGCTCCTCATCAGAGTCCTCATATCGACCGTTCCCTCGTTCATTCTTCAAAAGCCTAAAGGCTTTTTCGAGCTGATCAATCCTTTCTTGTACTGGTCCTTAGGCGGTGTCTGGAATTGCCGATCATTAATCGCGATCCCAGGCTCGCGTCTCCGTGAGGGATCTCTACGCCCATTTAGGTGATTCCTTAGGTCCGGATTCGTCTGATCTCCCTTCCCCCTGCTCTGATTCAGATGATTCCGCAGGTCGGGATGGGTCTTGCGGCTTCCAGTATTTTTACGACCTCGGTCGCGTTTACTGACGGACCTGATTTCTCCGGACTCGTCACTGGTGAAACTTATTGATCGGTCATTTCGTGGTGAATCCTTTCTATGTCGCCTTGTCTCCGCAGTGCGAGACCGGGACGTCTGACTTCTCTCAGATTGTGCGCCTCTCCGCTCCTGGAAAGTCTCCCTGTGTCCTTGCCTATCCTCCGTACGCCCTTGACCCTGATTTTGAACAGGTTGAGCGTTTCTACGGGGAGGTGAAGGATATCTTATGGGAGACGGTGGGAACCGTATAGGTGACAGTGGTTGTCTTCCTTGTTTCGGCCTAGAGGGCCCAGAATTTGCCTGAGATGGGCCAGTTGCGTTCGGTGCACTACCAGGAACCTGAGTCCGAGCCTCGGTTGGAGCTCGGTTATTCTCAGTTCCTGCAGGTGCTTCCGCAGGTGTATTAGGCGGGACCCGAGCCCGGGTATTCCTCTGAAGCCTAGAAGGGGCGGATGGCTCTGCTGGTGTTGGAGGTTGTGCCGGCCTCCTTGTGGCAGCATTTTTTCGTGGACGTCCACGGGGCCTCCGGGGAGGAACGTGCACGTCCCTTGGAGGAGGGACTTGGTCTTCGCGCGGAGGTGGGGGCTGAGCCACCTGCGCCTCTGCGGCTATCCTAGTCAACTCCTCGTTACGTTTGTTGGCTTCTGCCAACAACTGTTTCAGCTGCCGATTCTCCAATTCTACAATAGGGACATAACGTTCAGGGTTATAGTACATGTCCTCATCCCTTGGTTGTGGAGGTGGCCCCCGGGAATCGGAGGACCCACTCCTCTCATCAGCGTCCGGGTTCTCCATTGGCTGTTTTCCAGGACGCCTTGGGTAATTTTCTTCAGGATTGTTCTGATTGTTTGTAGCCATGAATCTCTCAGGGATGAATGCTTAAGGCTCTCAATGAAAGCACCAAACTGTTGACGCCGTTTTTCGTCAACAGGTAAAAGAATAGAGCACGTAAACAATTTAAGACAATGGCCAAAAATAAACAAACGAATCAAACACGGTTTTTTACGTGGTTCAGCAGTTAAATCTACCTAGTCCACGAGTCTCTGTTATTAATCTCAAGATTCTCTCTAAACAATTCTTTAGCAAGAATTCTCCAGAGTTTTCTCTCAAGAATTAGGATTTCCATCCCTTACAATGGTGCATGCCTTCTCTATTTATAGAGAAGGATGCAGAATACTATCCCACATATTTTGGGTAGTTACTCTTTTGTGAATACAAATAAATGGCTTTAAATGCCAATAATCAGATATTAAAGGAAACGTTCCCCAAAGATCAGGGGGCGTATAACCGTATTAAATAATATCCCACAATTCTTGGGGATTTACATCAATTAATGAGGACTACATCTCATGGTTATTACACTTGTAGATACTCAAGGTGGTTATGGCGTATCTTCAAGTCTCCAGCATTTCTGGTCTCATGTCATTGTGCGAGCCACTGACATCTCCCGAGCTAACGTTTCTTTCGAGATGGGATATCGAGCTCAAGAACCATGCTCCGAAGTTCCTGAAGTTGAAGGTGTTTTCGGAGCTACCTTTCGAGATCGGGGTCATTTCGAGATCACCGCATTCGAAATCATACATCATACTTTGCAGGCTCGACTTACAACCCTAGATCACTAATCCTCACGAGACCATTTGTTGCGAACTCAGCTTTCGAGGTCATATTTACTATGGCTCGAAATCTGGGTATAACACTTTGTTGCACAAAATGGGAAATCAACATACAAAATAAACACTATCTAGTTACAAATTGTTTCATCATCACCTTAATAATCTTAAAAAGATTAGAAACACATA